>NC_056742.1:88601491-88606491 GCF_019279795.1 Protopterus annectens
AAAGCCATCATCTTCAACTTGTTTTCTTCATGGTTTATAACAGTTACTATATTTGGATCTGATGATTTCAACAAAGGTGAATGCAGTATATATATATATATATATATATATATATATATATATATATATATATATATATGGGTCCCTTTCAGTTGATCAAACTTTTAAAAGTTCGAAGCACATATGGCTGAGACCATATGATCGAACTTTTAAAAGTTCGACCGGTCTGAATGGAGATCGCTGTACAGTGCTGAACGGGAAGATTTCCATTTTCCGCAATGTAATGAAGCCATGGTGGTGCAGCAGTAGCATTGTTGCCTCACAGCAAGAGGTTCTCCCATTTGATTCTCGGCTGCAGCACCTTCTGTGTGGAGTCTGCACGTCCTCCCCGCGGTCAAGTGGCATTCGAAAGACATGAGTAGAATGGGTGTGCCTGGGCATCAAGCTGGCACCTCGGCACCCTAAAAAAATCTAATGCCAATCATTAGCGGACCGGAGTTCCGCTGTGGCGACCGCTAACCGGAAAAAAATGAAAGAAGAACAACAACAACAAAAACAAGTGTGATCACGGAGTTGGTATATTTAAGTAGTGGGGGGTGCAGGGGGACTTGCCCCCTACTACAAACGTTTAATTTGTTTGTTTTATTTTTTTTATTATTTATTTATTTTATTTTTTTTTTTTGAAATGTTGAAGTTTTAAATGTTCGATGTTATGGTCTTGGCCATATGTGCTTCAAACATTTAAAAGTTTGATCAACTGAAGAAGATCCATATATATATATATATATATATATATATATATATATATATATACACACACACACACACACACACACACACACACACACACACACACACATATATATATATATATATATATATATATATATATATATATATATGGCTCTCCTTTACGTCATCAACTTACCATAACATCGACTTGCTTAACAGCAAGACGACAACATCTAAAGTTCAAAAGAGAGAATTACCAGAACAGCGAATTTTGCCTTCGGGAAACTAACCACTTGGCCATTACTGACAATCTTTGCCCTTTTCTCTACTGCAGTGCAGAGTTGGAATACTTAAGTAGGGTGGTGTGGGGGGTGAAGCATCCCACTTCTGTGGGTTTAATTTGCTTCGTTTTTTTTTTTTATTGTCAGTCGTGGCCAAGTGGTTAATTTCCCGGAGGAGAAATTTGCCTTTCTAAGAATTCACTGTTTTGAACTTTAGATGTTATCATCTAACTGTTAAGCAAGTCGACGTTATAGTAAGTTAATGATGTAAAGTAGAACCATATATATATATATATATATATATATATATATATATATATATATATATATATATAGTTTTTTTTTGCTTATATGTTGTTTGTCTTTCGGCTTTTTCCCGGTAAGGGGTTGCCGCAGCAGAACTCCGGTCCGCTAATGATTGGCAGAAGATTTTTACGAAACACCGAGGTGCCAGCTCAACACCCAACCTTCAACAAAGGCACGCCCATTTATGCACGCATGTCTTTCAAACGCTACCCAACCGCGGGGAGGACATGCAGACTCCACACAGAAGGCACTCCCAAGCCACGCCAAGAATCAAACAGGAGAACCTCTTGCTGTGAGGTAACAATGCTACCGCCGTACCACCATGGCATTTGCTTATATGTAAGGTTAATTATTGGAGATGGTGCAAGACAAATCCTGATCTGCTTTGCTGTTGTGTGTTGCTTTTACCACATTGATCTTTCTAAGAGTATTTAATGATCTAGCCCTTTTTCTAAACTCTTCTAATAGTGATACTTCTTGTCTTATTTGCTTTATGGTTTTCCCTATTTGAAGCTTCCATGGTGGTTTTCTACTTCTTCTCTTCTTTTCTTTTGTTATTATGCATTTTGTGGTGGCATTTTATCTGCTGTCTCCAATGCATTGCATCATATGTTGCTATTAACAGAGTGTTCTTAGTGATACTGTAACAATACACTCAATAATTTACAGGTCATTCATTTATACAAATATAAATTAAAGATTATAACTCAAAACATAGAATATTTATCTGGTAATTTTTTTTGTAGGTTTGTAAAAGACAATATAAAATGAGTGAATGCTCCTTTGTGTGAATCATGAATGGTACAATTACAATTTTATATAGTTTAGGTAAGTAGGTGTGTGCAGGATAATGAATGACTGGAATGGTGTCAGTTGTGAAGATGTGTAAGATAGAGTTGTAGCAGTTAGCATGTATGAGATAATTCACTGGTTAGGGTTGAATGAGGGATATGGTTTAGTGTTATTCATATTTGGTGATGTGTGCATTCTTTGTCCTTTTGTCTTGTGTGGTGGGACGAATAAGGAAAGGGGCTCTAGTTATGCAATGTGTAGGGTTAGGGTTAGCACAGATGAATAAGGTAGTGCAGGGGGGTGAAATCACTTTTCAGTGCACATCAGATATGAGGAGTCTCTATTTGAATTTAACTATAATCATGTTAACAATTTAACAAATGAGTACTTATTTCTGTTTTACAAAGACTATAGTGAGCTGCCCTCAAGTTGATATTTCCTAATATTATATGAATACTTGTGTTTTACCTGTCCCACATTAGTAACTAGGCCTATTAGCTCCATTTTATGACATCAGCCTAGAATGAATATCGTCTACATGTTGATGTACTATACAGTTAATTTACACCTTGCACTTGTTATCATGAAGGGAGTATTTTATTCAGTTCCTCTGTATTTTGACAAATATTGCAATTTATTTGCTAGAGTTGAATGCATGAAAATTTTGAGTTCCTTATTAGCTTGGTTCATATCTAAAGAGTAAAAAAAAAGAACTTACTTGCTCAGAGGTACCACAAATTGATTTATTCAAAACACTGCCATGGGCTTTCACACTAATGCGTTTTAACAAATGGCAAATGTACCCATAAGCCACACTGTTGTATAAGCATTTGGAAAAGCATGTAAACAGGGCATTTACAAACTATATAAGATTAATTTGCCCTGCATGAAAGATAATCTTTATCAATGTGAACAAAATGTGTTAATAACTCTAATGGACAATAATGAGAAAGTGATAAAGAATTCTGTTAAGTGTAGTACTATTGCAATTATGAATATGAAATACTGCATAGCTATGAAGATAACTCATTTAAGTCATTAGATATTTTAAACAAAGGAAATATGGTTAATATCAACATGATAACTATAAATGTTTTGATTTGCATATAAATGGTTATATTACTAATGAAATCGTAAAATTATTTTTAATGATAATAAACCTGAGATATCAATATATTATGGTCTCCCTAAAATACACAAAGATGCCAGAAATCTACCAGTGAGACCTACTGAGTCATCTAAAGGGTGGGAAATAGAACTAATATTAACATATTACACTGAAAAAGTATTTAATACATGTGACCAGTTATATAAATGATAGTGATGATTTTTGATACAGCTACATAAATGGAAAGCAGTTAATCCATGTCTGAATCCATTTTTCATCACACAAGATATTGAATTCTAATTTATCATAGTACCAAATGGATAGAAACTGTCAGGCATTGTTTAATTTATGCAGTGAACTAGATAATATGTCAAATAATACAATATGTGAATGGATGCACCTTGCTTTAGAGAATATTGTTTTAATATTCAGGAAGATTTGTTCCTACATTGTTCTGAAATTCAAAGTCAGGTAGAAACCAATGCACGATATAAATATATACAGAAAGAAGGTGACCAACATGTATTTAATTTTAATATTTTAGAGAAAATTCAAATAAGTCTAAGAGGTAGAAACGAAGTTTTAAAAACTGAAAGATGTGAGTATAAATGGATTGTAAATTAAGTGCTGATTACCCTCCAGGTGTGAATGGTACATGTAATCCAAAATCTTTATTAAAATCTAGGATGTTGAGTAATTGAATTAATTGAGATTTATAGGCTTCTCATGATTTGTTACTTTAAGAGTTCTTAGAAATGCAAGAATTAAATTAAATTGTCCTGGTCCCCTTCAATAAACACACCACACCAAATGACATTTGATGACATTTATTAAACTTCCATAGACATAACTTTATTGAACAGTATTTTAATTTATTGATTACAGCATGAACATTCATATAATCATTTACTTGGGAATGTAACCTCACTCACCCTAACCAAATAAGCAGCATCCTCACCTCTGCTCATTTACTTTTACTTATCAAGTAGCATCCTCACCTTCACTTGCTTACTTTTACTTATCAAGCAGTGTCCCAGCACTCACTTACATTCCCCAGCTCATTGTATTAAACATCTAACAACAGAGGGGAACAGACGAGGGACAAACCTGCCCCTCTTCTCCACCAACCAGCCTGACACAGGCTGGTCACCCTCATTCACTCCAAGGCCTTCAGCAAACCCTCCAAAACTAACATAAGAGTACAATTGAAGAGGTCTCACCAAAATCATTCAGGTGTACTCCATCCTCTCTGAACCAAAGTGAATCCCTGCCACTGACATCCCACGCCCTACCATATAAATATAGAAAGCAGCCAGTTGCCTAACTAGCTTAAATGTAACAAACTGTTGAGCCCTCTCCAAAGCCAAAATGATTGTGGTACTACCTCCAACCACACAAAACACATACTTGGATATAACCTCTTTAAAATAAAGAGATCCTCATTTGTCCTAACCACCCCACTGTAACTTTGGAATTATTCCCAAATTGTTGCCTACCAAATGTACCGGATTCTGGCGTGTAGCTCGCAAGACAGTTCCCTGTGAGCTACATCGCCAAAACCAAATGGCTGCAGCAGCATGTTCCCGTAGTGCACTTTGGCTGAAAAGCATAGCCGCTGCAGCTGTAATCTATGAACCGGCAGATACAGCCGTACGGGATGTGTAACACATGCCTTCGTCTCAATCAAGGGATGCATTTATTTAATTATTTATTTATTTTGTTGTCAGTCTGACAGTCTGACAACAAAATAAATAAATAATTAAATAAATGCATTCCTTGAA
>NC_056742.1:88611491-88636491 GCF_019279795.1 Protopterus annectens
ATTACTGAGAGGTCATATTCTAGTTGGGACAGGAGGATACGTTTGCTTACTATTGACTTTTCTGGAATTCAAAGGAATTTTATTTTGGTACCAAGGTGGTACAAGTCAGCTGAAGAATTTGACAGGCCTCATCTTTAAATATATAAAATGAATATATTTACAGATGGGGTTATAATATAGTGAGGATAGGTCTATTTTCAAACAACCCTTGAGTCATTTTAATATGGGGGAGGGGCTGATACATTAGTAAATGCTGCATGAGTTCACATGCCAAATTACATGAAACAATATACATTATAAAGAAGAATAAAAATTAAACTAAACTATGCTACCCACATTGTGGTTATTTCATCAACACTCTCAAAATATTGTCCACACTAGAAAACAGAATTTGTAAAATGGTAAGACATGCAGGACCAGGAAAAGGACTATAGTATCAAGATGTATTGCCTTAGATATTCTAAGGCACATTAGATGTTTGATAGCCATGTTGAAGACAATCTCTCTAAAATCTCTACCCACTAATCAACCCAAGGAGAATTTGTATGTTAAGGATCCTGTGGAAGAAAAAAAAAAGGGGGTGCTAATAACAGCAAAATAAACAGATCAAGGCATGAATGAGATGGCACTTCGTGGGTTAAGTCCAATAGTTTTTATAATCACATACGTTATTTACATAGAAAATACTTTCTGCTGTCTAAAACAAGAGTCTGCAATGTATAATATGCATACTAATTCACATGTTCTTACATTTTGTGTAGTGGCACCTATTGAAATAACACTCTAATGAAGCTGGTTGTGTGCATTTCATTTCCTTGTTTTTTTTTTTTCAGTCATCTTGATACACCAAACATTACATGGTGTCAACAATGAAGAAACTGTCTTTTCATATACAACAGATCATGGTGTTAAAAGTAATTGGAAATAAGCTGTTTCAGCTTTCTTATGAGAAATGGCTCACGCCTTCTATAAACCTTTCTTTTCAAAGTAAATTGTTTGAGAACTGGAAACCGTAGATCCAGGCATTTGATTTGTTTCTGACTATGAGTCAAATCTCTCAGAATTCTGAAAACGAGCAATGTGAAACAATTCTACACATCACAGGAGGGGACTATCTATAAGAGAAAATATTGTTGTGATGAGACAAATAATTCCGAGTTATTGTGAGCCGGGAAAAATGTATGCTGTTTATTTCTTTACCATTTGCTCCTTATGAGGCCACAACATCCCATTCAATCTAGTAATGCATACTAAGTTGTTTTGATAAAATAAAAATAAATAAATAAAAGCTGCTCTACTCAAACACAACAGCAACCAACTTGCTACAAATGAGTGACTTGCTAGATTTAAAATATCACACACAAACACCTCAGGGCTTCAGTGTTGACTGCAGCATCTGTATCTGAGGATCACGTCCCCTAAATCATTGAGCCCATGCCAGCAGTCCCCTTCAACCAACCTTAGCTATGCTTTCGGAAGGGATAATACAGTAAAAAAGAGTTATGCAAATGGAATATTGGTAGCATGACTTGCATAGATAACGCATGCCCTTTAAAAAGTATATCATGTAGAAGTACAGAAATCCGTAACCAGACACTGAGCTGGAAATCTTGAAGGATACCAATGTGCAGAGGCTTCTCCTAAATGCTTTATCCCATACATGGGGAGCCCCCTCAAATTATCTGTTGTATGATCCCAGTTATTCTCATTATGGCTGATATATGATTACTGACCATGGGATGGATAAGGCCACTCTATAAGCAAATGGGGTAGGGTATTTTGAGTACAAAAAAGGAAACTGGCTTGGCTTAAAATGGCCTGCTACGACAGCTTTCCTACTACTTGGCTATGAACCTATGAAGAATCTAAACTAATAATCAAAGTATAAAGTATAGACTTGACACTGAAACAGAGTATAACGCAATGTAATGTATTTTTAGTCGATGGAAACACTGGGTCTTTAAGAATGCAACATACTTCAGTCATTATGTCAACTGCCTGTTTAATTTAGACATCACCTAAAACTAGAGAATAAGAAAGTGTTTATGTTGGATGTGATATAAAGGCTGGTGAATGTCTGGATTAGAGGAAGCTATGCTCTCTTAAAAGGTTATAGAGAAGAATTGGCGAGAGGTATAAACAGGATTGCTTGCAAGGACTCAAGAAGCTCAAGAAAGAAGTAGACTTGGGCCAGACAAGGAAGGAAAGTGAGAGAGAGAGAGAGAGAACAGCATAAATGAAGGAAGCATTTGGAGAACCAGGATTATGCTTCAGAACTGGGCAGCTTCTAAGAAAGAGTTGGAACTCTCTGCTGTACCAGAAATTTAACCGCTGGTGTCAGGTGAGAAGCTAGTATTATCCGGTGAGTCATCTGAAATTTGTAAAAATTAAAGCTATTACTATTTGAAAATGAACAGAAATACAATCTGAAACTAGTTAATTCAAGAAAGCAGGCGGTATAAATCATTAGAGGAAGGACTGTGAACCTAAGTAAAGGACAGAACTTTGTTTGCACATTCTATTTATCTTTATGAATTGTTCTGAAAAGAACTCTAATTTTAAGTAAAACAAATTATTACTTTGCAGCCTTGAAGTCTGCTATTTTTTCTTCACAAACCAAAAACAGATATATATGTTTAATGGCAGTGAGTGCATAAACTAAGTGCTGTTTGAATTAATAATTTACTCCACTCATTGGTCCAAAAAAGGGGCAACACATTACAACAGATATAAGAATTTTAAGAAATTATTTATTTCCAGATAGTTGACATTGTGACAGCACCACCTATATTGTGTCATTTGACTTGCTGGAAGTTTGGTGACCCGAAATGGATTCATAGTATAAGAGCAGAGTTAATGTGCAGGTCAGAAAATGCTCAGTCTGAGGATTTACTTAAAGAATTCAGATATACTCTTGGCTGCTTACAGGAAATATTCGTATTCAGACAGATCCTAGAATGTCACCTGTAGTGCTTGCTCCATAGAATGTTCCAGTAATGGTGTGGATCTGTCACACTAAATGAAGGCCTATCTGTTCATGTGATTACTTTAATCTGCCTAAAGCACTCAACAATGTAACCTATAATGGAATTATACATAAACTCTGGGATCTAATGGCAAATAAAACCATTATAACCTCAGTTTGCTACATGATTGTACACAATAGGAAGGAATTGAAGGATTGCCATTTCCACCATCTCACTTCACCAATGGAGTGCATAATGCTCTCCCTTTTTACAATATTCTCACATGGCAAAACTGAGTACAGAATGTGGCTCATCAAATATGCAGATTACTGCAAGCTTGATAGCATTGTCTTTAACCTTTCAGAAATGACATCCCTTCAAACAATGCTTAACAAAACACACGAATGGTGCAGTAAAAATCACCTTTCTTCAGTTTCAAAGAATGCAGCCTCTTGGCATTTGGTAAATGAATACCAGCTTTATATGTTATTTATAGACAATACCTAAACATTGACAAAACAGAAAAAGACACTGCAGTCTTTGTAGATGATGATGTTTCATTTGATACCCACATAATTTCTTATGGTCAGAAAACTTACAGATCCTCCATGTGGTTAAGGCCCATGCCAGAATGGTAGTTGTCCCCTTTAAACAGCTATTTTCTGACCAAATACCGAATGTTCTACCCTGTATTGAATGTTCCTTTCCAAATGCCTGCAACATTTGGAAAGACCACAAAGGTTCCTTACAAAGAAAATTAAGTGTCTTCAAGATCTGTCTTATGTGGACAGACTGAAAATATTGTCACTTTACTCTGCATCGTACAGACTGCTCAGAGGCTACCTGTGCCTTGCATAGAGAGCAATCTCTAACCCAGCTTTAATTGAAATGCTGCACATTTGCAAGTCAAATGGCACACAGGTCACTTAAAGGACATTAACATGGTATGTGACATCAACAGAAATTGCTGGAGAGACAGATTAGTCTCACAGAGGTTGCCCCACATTTGGAACAAGCTTCCTATTTGTGGTAAATAAAGCCCCTTGTTGGCCCTATTTAAGTGTAATTTGGACGATTGGATGGGTAACCAGAAATTCACCCCAGAGGTTCCACCTGTATCTGTCTTTGACAGGGGCAATAGGTATTGATTTTAGTGTCTGCTTGAACCAGACACCCTTGGGAACATGGGTTGAACTTGGTTAGGCTTGTAAGGGCTGTGTGGCCATTAGCCTAGTAACCTCCTATGATCCTATGATCCTATGAAAGGAGACCAAGTCCTGACATACAGAGCATTAAAAGAGTCCTTAATATCAGAAACCCTTTGTATATCCCCTGTGTTCCTGAATACAAAAGGACACTCAGTTGTAATGAAAAGTAATATCTACCATATCATAAAATATGACAACTTCATATTTCAAAGACTTCCATGCACATGGAATACATTTCCCCTCCCAATTGAGATTAGCCCATCAGTTCATACCTTCAAGAATGAATTGAATGAATACATGAACTCCTACAAATTTCAATTGGCGATATAAGATACAATATAAGAACGTTCCTTTTAAGCAAAACATTTTAGAATATGCCACTGCTAACCCACTGTCATTTGTTTATCCTGCATATTAACACCCGATTTCAATCTCTTGTATAAAGTATATGGTTCAAAGTGTACTAAAATATTTGCAGTTCATAACATGTTTGACAGAGAGAGGCTACAGTATTTTTCTCCTGTATCACTGTCATTAATATTTGACTGTGTGGCAGAACATGCACTGTGGGGGTTGACAAAGATATAAATGAAAAAGACTGCCTTGGTTAGTGGCTAAGCCCCGCCACACTACCTGCTAAGCTCCATGCTGTTCAGATACAGGTGAGAATTATTATCAATGGTTCCTCAGGTTTTCACCTACCTCCAGCCAAGCCCAGTAGCTTTCAAACAACCTTACCAACAGTAACTGAAGCTTGGCAAGAATTACTTTGGTGTGCAGACAAACACACACACACACACACACACACACACACACACACACACACACACACACTCACATCTTTTGAAAATATTGTGCATGTATATGTTACCAGTTGCCAGTTGCCACCCATTTGTCAAAACTAAAAAGCAAGAATACAACTTATAGTTCACACTTAAAGCAAGGCAGCCTTTATATATTCATATTGAAAGCATTAGCTTTGAGCAGCCATTTTCCAAGCGAATGAACACTAAACAGCTGTATATAGAAGTAAAATTACTAAATCCCTGCCAATGAATAAACCAGAGATTTAAAGTTGAATGATTAGTTTATTTACCTGAAAAAAAAATAAGTTAAAGTATTACATTTATTTATTTTATTTATGTATTAACATTTGTTTACTGGGTAGTAAATACCCATTTTCAGCAGAGGCCCACGGAGAAAAGTTCCAGAGATTTAGATAACATCATATAAAATGGTAGTATAAAATAAAAAAAAATGACAATTAAATATGACAATCAATATAATCATGAGTAATGGTGAGTGTGGAAGAGTGGTGAAGAAGAGAATACAGGCAGGATGGAGTGGGTGGAGAAGAGTGTCAGGAGTGATTTGTGACAGACGAATACCAGTAAGAGTGAAAGGGAAGGTCTACAAGAGGGTAGTGAGACCAGCTATGTCAGGAGTCAGAGCTTGATGTGGCAGAGTTGAAGATGTTAAGATTTGCACTGGGTGTGACGAGGATAGACAGGATTAAGAATAAGTATATTAGAGGGTCAGCCCAGGTTGGAAGGTTTGGAGACAAAGCCAGAGAGGCAAGATTACGTTGGTTTGGACATGTGCTGAGGGGGGATGCAGAGTATATTGGGAAAAAGATGCTAAGAATGAAGCTGCCAGGTAACAGTAAAAGAGAGAGGCCTAAGTTAAGGTTTATGGATGTGGTGAGAGAGGACATGCAGGCGGTTGGTGTGACAGAGCAAGATGCAAAGGACAGGAAGAAATGGAAACAGTTGATCTGCTGTGGTGACCCCTAACGGGAGCAGCCGAAAGAAGAAGAATTAGAAGATAGTCATAAGTATTAGTAGTATAGTCTATTATTCTGGGAAATAAAAAAGTAAAAAAAAAAGATATAAAATCCTCCCTAAGAATGGGTAGAGAGCAGCTGTTGAAAGGTACAGATAGAGAGTATGAAGAGTAGTTAGTATGAATGTGAATTATTTGTTGATGTCATACAGGTAAGATACATGGGCACAGCCATGAGTTAGTGAGATGTTCTTTGAGACAGGACTTAAATACATGGAGGCTAGATATAGTTCTGATTGAATTTGGGATAGAGTTTCATAGTTTGGCTATGCAATGTGAATATAGACTTTATCCCATACTGTTTTTTATCTCATACTGTTTTTTGCTTTATAGATTTAAAGCAGTTTTTTTTTTTATCTTTATAGCACAGAGGACAATTTGGGACACAGTTATGAAGCACTGAAGAGACAAAAGGACATGGGTTATGGGTTAGAAGAATGTTGTGTATTGAGTAAGGATTTTTTTGTTTTTTAATTTTTCCAGGTCTTTTGGGTTTCTAATACCATGATGGGAATGGACCCCATTCCTAAGTCAAATTATGATTAAAGTTCAAGAAGTTAGTATTGTTTCAATCTTTGATCTTAGCCAGAAGTGATGTTTGCAGCACCCACAGTGTGCTCAATAATGACTCCTACTATTCATATGGAATTACATGTCATGGTAAGATATTTAAATATGACTGTAAATTCTTTTTTTATAACATATGTTGCTTCTACTACTATTGGAATTGTCTGGATATCCTTCTTCCACAGTGCCCTTGTTTCTGCCTGCAAAACCTGGTATTTTAGGTCTTTGTGTTTCTCTGTATGTAAGACTCTATAGTCACTGGGTGTAGCAGTTTCAATGATCAATGCTACTTTTGTCTTCTTTTCATGGACTACTATATCTGGTTTTCTCACATATATTTTTTTAACTGTTGGTAAGGTGTGATACCATGTAATATAAACTTCATACTTTTCTATAATGCTTTGTGACTCATGTTTCCACTGATTTTCAGCTACTTCAATATTATAATGTTTGCACAATCCCCAATGCAACAGTCTTGCCACATTATTATGCCTTTCAGTGTACAGTCCTTCTGATATTAGTATATTGCAGCCAGTAACAAGATGTGCAGCTGTTTCCAATTCTGTTTTACAAAACCTACATTTTTCTGTTTCTCCCACATGCAGGAGCGGCCTTAGGTCAACTGGTGCCCTAGGCAAAATAGCTCCACAGAGCTCCCGACCACATGATCTGGTGCCTCCATCCTGGTGTACCTACACGAAATAACTACTGAAAAAGTGCCCCTGCAACAGCCTATGCCTAAGGCCGGCTATGCCCACATGTTCAATGGACTTTGTAAACCAATGTATGCATAGTCCACTATCTTGGGCCGCCAGTATTAATCTTTCTTCTTTTGGTTTAAATTCACCTCTCTTTAATCATTCCTGCATTCAGTCCTATCAACATGAGGTTGTTCCAAGAGTTTTCTAAACTTGCAACTATATTTATGCATTTTCCTTATTTCCTGCCTTCTCATCTGATCCTTCACTTTATATTCTTTCTTTCTTTTTTGGCACATTCAGTTGCTCCTGAATTTTATCTACTTCTGGTTTGATTTCCATTCCCGCTTGACAGAAATATGCTTCTGCTAAACTAAGCAGGGAAGTCATCTTAGACTAACTCTCCTCATGTTTTAAAACTTTCACTACATTTGAGTCTTGTGAGGTCAGCAGATATGCATGCAATCCTATGATTTAGATCTATACATGTAATCAGATTCAAGGAGACCTTCCTTCAGAACAGGGAATATATTGTCTTGGTATGCACTGATTTTTATAGATCATTTGATGAGTATGAAGCATCCTTCTTCTTTTCCTGTCCAACCTATTCAACACCTTTTAGGGCCAGTCAATCACTCCAAAACTGTATGTCAGGATAGGAAGAGCAAATTGGTTTATAGCTTGGAATTTGTGCTTAAAATGTATAAGATACACCCTACTCTAACTGATTACATTGCAGCAACTATGAAACAGTGACAAACCACTTTGCAGTTAAGCCATGGCAAATTATTATTCCAGGGATAAAAATCAAAAGGGGGGGTATTGCAGAGTGACTCTTTGTCACCACTGTTCTTTTGCCTTGCCCTTAACCCATTAAGCTGTCTTCTTAACAGATTAGGTCATGGCTACAATCTGGCTCCCATAAAACAAAGTGTAAAGACTTCTTATTGTCTTTTTGTGGATGATTTAAAACTGTATAGTTCATCAGATGAGGAACTGAAGGAACAACTGCAAGTTGTCAAAACTTTTTCAAATGATATAAGAATGTCATTTGGTCTTAATAAATGTGCAAAAGCAACAGTTAAAGCAGGAAAGATACAGCACCAAGAAAACTGGAAATGTGACATAAAAGAACTTGAGCAAGAAGGAGTTCATAAATATTTGGGAACTGATGAAAGATCAACAATAAAACATGTACAAATAAGTATAAAACTTAATAAGGAACATTTTCAAAGACTTAAATTAATACTGAAAACAATGTTGACATCTAGGAACAAAGTCCAAGCTATACACCAATTTGCTCTTCCTATCCTAGCATACAGTTTTGGAGTGATTGCTTCCAACTTGGCACCTGCTTCTTCTTGGCCCTGGACAGCAAATTTTTCCTATTATTATACAGGTTGTTTATTCCTGCTGTCCACCAGACAGGTTTACACCTCCTTGAGAAAGATGATTTTGTCCTGTCAGGTATTGCTGAGTCCATACAGCTATGTAGGTGCTATAGCTTTTTGGTGTAGGCTTGGACGTTAGTGCTAGTTCCAACTGAAGAGATGGTGGCTGTGAAGCTGCTTATACCTGCTCTGAGGAGATTGTAGTCAGCTTTGGAAAAATGTTTTTGTTTGATCCTGACGGGGGTGTCAGGGGAGATGGTGACTTCAAAAGTGATCGCTTTATGGTCAGATCTTACCAAGGAGGATGACACTGTAAGAGTGCTACAGTGGCTACATATGTTGGTTAGGATCAGGTCCAGGATATTTTCATCTCTCATAGGGGTGTCAACCAGCTGATCCAATGCATTGGCACTGACGACGTTGAGGAATCTCTGGGCATTCATGTTTGGGCTAGATTAGGTCTTCCACTCTATGGTTGGGTAGTTACAGTCACTCAGGATCAGGGCAGAGGGTTGAATCTTGATGGATTCAAGTAAATCCAGATAAGTTGAGTGAGACTCCTGAGTCATGGTTGTGGGTCTGTAGCTAGCTATGATTTGAATAGGTGTTTTTTCAACAGTTAACTGCACTTGGAGTGTCTCCTGTGTGTCATACCATTTGACCAGCCTGGAGGTGTGTATGTCTTTGATAAATATTGAAACTCCACCTCCTTTGGCTTTGTTGCCCTCCATTTGGGGTCTGAAAGTATGTTAGGATGAGTAACCTGGTAAGGATGGGGTGCTTTCCACAGTTTTAAACCAGGTTTCAGTGACTGCACAAATGTCAGCATCCTCCAGGGAAAGGAATGCTTGCAACGACTGCAGTGTCATACCAAGACTGCTAGCGTTTAGCAGCATGACCTTTAAATTTCATTTATAAGAATTTTTCACATTGGTAATTTTGTGTTCATGACTTTGCCTAAAAAAGGCACTATGAGGGATACATGAGCCTTCGCCAGAAGCCTAAAGCCCAGGGGAGATAGATGAAGGCCATCTCTGGCAAAGCATCGTGGTCTGTCAATCATGTCCTCCCAGGCTGTCAGGTACTGGATCCCCTTGGAATGACAAAGAAACTAAGCCAATTGTTAAAGTCAATCATTTTCTGTTTTTATTGAAGTATCATTCTGGGTGATGGTAGGATACTGCTTAAAGCTAGGGATATACCTGCCTGGGACACATATTCAGCAAACTCAATCATGTCTCTCTTCATATAGTCCAGAGAGGTACGTCTCAAGTCATTCACACCAACATGCTCTATGACAGAGTCATAACAGTACCTGTTGTTAAGAGACTTGAGTGCATGCATGATATGGTGGATTCTAGCACCTGACCAGCAACTTACTATGACTTTCTCCTTGTCTAGCCTGGTGAGGGGCACATCTGTGTGTCTCATGATAGAGTCTCATGATAGAGTCTCCTATGATTAGTATGTTGGGTTTGTGGTAGGTCCTTAGAGGCTGTGAGACACAGACGCATGTACTATGTGTGATGCTTGGTGCTGTGGGTTATGATGTGCGTGTGTTTTTTTGCTTCGGAGGTCTCTTTTGTTTAGGTATGTTTTTGTTGATAACCCCCACAGATGCAAGAGTGTGTTGTACAGCTGTGGGTGGTGTTAGAGGTGTGGTGTTCGTAGTGTTTGTGCAGACAGCCTTCTCAGTGCCAGATGTACTGGCTTGTGACTGAGCCAGCAAGGATTCTAGGTTCTTAATGCGATTGCATCTCTCACATATTGTGTTCCTAGGTGGTAGTAGTAGAGGGTTGTCTGTGTACATAAGGTAGTTGCTACACTGTCTCAGGATGCCCATATCTACCCAACTAGCAGGAGAAACCATAGGAAATTGTCCATCCATGGTTATCAGAATCTGTGAAAGAGAGGTCAGGGATAGCAGAGTGGGTACTATCTGTGGAGAGCACCTATAGGTATGAATAGGGCTGGATAAAATCAATACAGTAGCTGCAGGCAAGGGCCTCACTCATACAGGAGTGCTGGTAAGGGAAGTAATGCAACTAAGATGCCTCGCAAAGGGTTAAAACAGCACAGCAGCAGTGCACAATGGGCAAACAAGCACAAACCCATGCAAATGCTGGGATTAAATGCCACAAAAATGAAAGTAAAACAGAAACACTGGAATTGACCAATCAACCCTGAGCTCTTAGCTCAACAACCTATACCAGACCAGTTCCAACCAGTTCACTCACTCCCACAAAGTGCAGGCAGGCCCTGGCCAACACAAGATAGCGTAGCAGGAAACACAGGAATCACATAAACAGATCTGAATACAGCAAAACCTGTTACCAGACTATGCTAAAGATATTTAAACTCTGTTTAGGTCAATTTAACACAGGAGAACAGATACACACTTAAATATAACAGTAGCAAACAAAAGCCAACTGGTTTAAACAAATTAACCAATTAACCAATAATAAAAAAGCTCAAAACTGAGCCCTGTTCCAGCAGTCTTCAGTCAGGCAGGTTATAACTGTTCACTCCTGCCACTAGGGTGCAGGGGAACCTTCTCCAAAAAAGATGGCCTGGATTAATGATCAAATGATACAAACGAAGCTAGCTTCAGCAGGTCAGAATCTAGTCTATGCTGCAGCAAACAATGCACAACAATGTCAGAAAGAAACAGTTCAAATAAGGAGGCACAATAAGCCTTTAATCAGCAATTCCCAGCTCAGAAGGGCAGAATATACCCTCTCCTCCCACAAGAGTGCAGACCACAAACGTTCTTAATGTAAAATAACTGGCCTGAAGCCCAAGTGCTTAAACCGAACTAAGACACTTTTAGAATAACAGACACTAAGCCTTCAACCAGCAGCTCCCAACTTAGAAGGATGCAAGCTACCTCTCCTGCCATAAGAGTGCAGACCACATACCTTCTTAATTTAAAACAACTGGCCTGAAGCCCAAGTGCTTAAAACAAAATGCTTAGAATAACAGTTACAATTTAATAAGACTACTAACAAGCAGTAATAAATGCAGCAGAATAAATGCAATTGAGTACTTTTAAGAACAAGCAGCAAAAGCAAAATAAAGTAGGAAGAAACACAAATACAGTAAAAGCAGATGATTAAAGTGCAGGGTTTTTTTAGGTTAAATGGGAAGGGATGAAACACAATAATTTAAGGTTGAGAAACTAAGGGGAGGGGGGCATTCCCAAATGATCTCTCTCTACTAAAAGCTGATGAGATGGAACTGGGAGGAGTGTCCAAAATGAGATTTATAGTAGGAGCAGGCAACTCAAAAGCTACCAAATTTTCTCTTAAAACAGAACAGGAAAACTTAAAACAAAACAAATGTAATACTAGAATAAGATATAAAATAGAAGTGATCAAACCTTAAATAAAGATCAAATCAAAATTAAATGCAGAGATGAGTGATACTCAGACAATGCAGACCACGCAAACACTTCAGCTAACTACAGATATTTCTAAATAAAAGTGCAATGCTATCTCTCAGCTCCCCCCACTACTTAACTGATGCTATTCACAATTTGCAAAGGAATTCTTTGGTAACTTTTGTTTTAACTGACCCTAGCCAAGAACTATTTAAACTCCAATAGAACAGAAAACTTAAAACAAAACAAATGTAATACTAGAATAATATATAAAATAGAAGTGATCAAACCTTAAATAAAGAGCTTCAAATCAAAATTAAATGCAGTCCTAATTACTGTGTTCCTTTGTTTTATCAGACTTCTAATTTTAGGGGTTTTATTGACTTCCTGTAGTCTGTTTCTTTCAGTGATCTTAATATGTCTGTCCATCTCTATTAAATCAAGCAACTCTTCTATTAGATCATTTTCTTCTAAACTGAGGGTACATTCTTTGTTCTCCATTTCCTGCAGGCATTCTACAGAAAGTTCCAGAGCATCTTCCTGGGCCGAATTCTCTTCAGTTTCATCCTGTATCACCCGTAGCTATTTCATATGGGAATTCACGGATCTATCACTCCACAACACTGACTGTGTCAGAGTTGTCTCAGTTTCCTGTTCCTTCCCTTGCTGTGCAAATCCAACTGAACTTTTGTACTTATTTCCTATGGAAGGCCCCAAAGTATCTTCATATGGCAACTGATCAGATGTTTCCTGCTCCACTGGTTTCTCCTTAATTTGGGATCCATTGCTCTAGCCTGCTGTGATGTTGTCAAAATTAGATTTTCTACACTAAATCTTTCACTTGGCAGATAATCCACAACCTCAGGTGCTATTTCTTTAATTTCTCAATTACAAATCATCTTTTCTACTTTTCCTCTTTGTTTTCTTATGTTTTTGTATTGTAAAATTTTCTATATCCATATACCTTTGCCTGTATTTCTCTCAAATATCTTTGGTGCTGCTGTTTTTGTATAGATTATAGATTTAAAGCTTTTTTTACTTCAGAGCACAGAGGGCAATTTGAGAGAGTTATGAAGCACTGGGGATACAGATGATTAGGTAGAGGGGTTATAAAGTATTTCATGGGTTAGAAGAAGGATGTGTATTGAGTAAGAATTTTTTTTTTTGTTCTATATAGCAGACATAGCTGTGGAAGAGCTTTTAATACAGTTTAGTATAGGAAGATCAAACTTCAAGTTGTCTTCTATGGTGACTCCATCCACTTTGGTATGGGTAACTACTTCAACAGCTGCAATGTTTAGAGAAGTAATATAGAATTTACTTTTAGCATTGGTATTGGACTAAGAACAAATAGCGGTAGTTTAGTCTTTCTGGGACTAAGTAAAAGTTGGTTTTGATGTAGCCACTTTTCAACACAGTTGAAGGCATCTTGTCTAATGGATTGTAGTTGTAGTGGGTTATCAGATAAGAGCTGAGTCATCCTCATACTGAATAAGAAAAGTTTGCCTAGAAGAGGTATATAGGATATTGATGAAAATGTTAAAGAGCAGTGAACCAAGAATAGAGCCTAAAGGCACACCTGATTTAATTTGGAGAAAAGTAGAGGGAGAAGAGAGTCATTTGACAGAAAGATATCTTTCAGAAAGGTAGTTAATGAACCACAGAAATGCTGATTTGGAAAGGCCTAAAGAGGACAACTGAGCCAGGCATTTCTCATGTGACATGAAGTCAAAAGACTTTTGAAAGGTCTAGAAAAACAGAAGAGATAAACTTACTTTGGTCTGTAGTCTTATTAATTGTGCCGGAACAGTTGAGGAGAGCTGTAGTGAAGCTATGGACTGGTTGAAAACCATATTGTGTTGGAGTTAGGAGATCATTTTCTACAAGGTACTGAAGGACTTGCTTATGAATATACTTTTCTAGGATCTTAGAAAGCAGGTCATGGTAGCAAGTGGCCTAAGGTTAGATATTTCAGAAGAGTTACCTCCTTTATGGAGGGGTATAATAAAGAGTTTTTCCAAAGGACAGTGATATGGAAGTCTTGACTACATCTGTTGATGAGAATTGAGACTGGGTATGTAATACAGTCTATACTGAGGTTAAGGTGCTCAGTACAGAGATCAACAGAAGGAAAACTGGGTTTCCATTTCTTTAGTAGCTGTCTAACATATAATGTGGAGATAGGTTGGAGTTTAAAGGCAGGGAGGTCAGGTTACAGTGGAGTTTTGTGATTGATTAAATGGTTGGGAAGAGCTGAAGGGAAGAGAGCTTATGATGTTGATGAAGAAAGTATTAAATCTGGTTGGTGCTTCTCAGGAGAATAAGTCCATATAGGGAGTTTGGTAAGAAAGGAGAGACCTGCTGAGGAAGTTTCTTAAGTGAGCTGTAGAATTTCTTTGATTTTTTTTTTTTTTGTGATTATCTTGTGTGTCTGTTTAATAATTATTTTTGTCTAGATACATTTGCTTCTTTGTGAGGTTACACAACTCTTTGTATAGATGTAAGGTTTGAAGTGTTTTATCTTTGTGCTATTTTTATCCTGCTTTTTCATTTGTTTGCATGATAATTCTAGCTGAATGAGTCAACCAGTGGGTTTGAGTGTTTTCTATTGTTTTATTTTTGGAAGGGGCTAGGATATTTAATGTATTCATAAATATATTGTTGAATTTGTTAACAGTATTCTCCAGGGTTAGAGTTTTGAGTGGAAGCCAGTTAAAAGATTTTAGCAAATTACAGAGAGTGTCAGGATGAAAATTATAAAGATTTTGGGTAATTATAAACTGATGTGTTTTTTAGCCGGTGAGCAATTTCTCTATTGACAAACATAGGGTGATGGTCACTAAGGAAAGCAGGAAGTACCCCTGAGTTAGCATATTTGCTGGGGTTGGAAACAAATATCCACTGAAGGACTGAATGTTTATGATGTGATTTGTTGAGTCTAGTCAGAGAAGAGATTAGCTGCTTGAACCCATGCAGGTTAAGACTAGTAGCTGGGGTGCTAGATGTCACAGATAACAAGTCAGTGCTAAAATCATCTAAGATAATGGTTTCATTAGTAACATTTGTAGTTATCCAGCAAAGGATTTCTTCTAATAAGCTAATACTATTACCTGGTAGTATGTAGACAATATCTTAACATAGCTTCTTATGTTTATTAACATCGAGAAGAGAGAAACGAAGTTCTGCATTTTGGAATGACAGTATGTTAGATATGAAGGGTGAAAAAGTTAGACAATTATTGCATACAATTGAAACATCTCCCCCATTTTTTGTGTAGTCTGTCACAGCTAATTATACTGTAGCCAAGGGATGGAATTTCAGAATCTTGTATATGGGGTTTTAGCTAGGGCTGTACCGAATGGGAGTTAACAGTATTCAGCCAAATACGAATAGCTGTACCAACTATTCGGCCAAATAGAATACGAATAGTTGTTTTAGTCAAGTCATGAGGTAAACTAAGCACTAAACAAAACAGTTAAAGCAGCAAGTCAAGTTTTGCAAACTGTTCTGTGCTGTGCTCTGCTGTCTATGCACTACGACGAGGGTTAAAAATAAGCAATTGTTATTGTACATATACATACATTTAACTCACCACAAAACCAAACAACAAATACAAACTAAAAAACCACAACAAAGCCACGACCAAATATCTGTCAAAGCTTTTTACTGATGTTACCAAACAGCTGTCAAACATTTTACTGATGTACGTTTAACTCAGGAATACTGCATTAGCTTTCAAAAACACAAATCTTTCCAGGTTGTCAGCATTAAGACACTTTCTTGTTTCACTGAAGGTATCACCAGCCATACAAGAAAGACGTTCACTTGGCACACTTGCAGGTGGTACAGAAAGGTAGCGCTTAGCCATATGACACAATGTTAGAAATTTGGACATGTACATTTTCCACAAATTCAGTGGGTCAGTGTCTCTCAGAACACAGGGCTCTGTCAGAAAGTTGTACAGTTCTGTTTCTATGGAGACAGAATTATCACTGTTCAGTGCCCGAACAGGCTGCAATTGATCCCAAGATGACCAAAAGTCTTCTGTTGCTGTCTTTGTCTTTTTTGTTGGTGGTTGTTCATTCACTTCAGTCCCTTCAGAAACAACTTCAGATGGCTGATTTGTAAGCTGAATTGACGTTGGCTGACACAGTAACGTTGCAGTGACAACGTCTGTTTTGGCTTTTACCTGCTGCACAGGTGTCAAGAAATGCAGCTTGAAGCATGGATCCAAGCCGGCCGAAACTGTGTAAATGCCATTTTCATACAAGTCAGAAAATCTCCTTGTTAAGGATGTTATCAGTTCACTGACTGTCTTTTTGATTCCATTATCAGCTACATCTTCCTGCAAATACAACAGGACAGCCTTAACAGCTGGTAGGATCATTGAAAAACAGGAATTGTTGCAGCTTATTTCATGTGTTAGTTGTTCAAACGGCCAAAGAATTGCAACAATTTTTGCTGCTAAAGCCCACTGGTTTGTCATCAGGGACAGTGCCTTGCTGGATTTGTCGTCACATTCAGCAACATACACAGACACAGCTCTATTTTGCTCCAACAACCGATCCAACATTTGATACGTTGAATTCCACCTGGTGACAACGTTCT
This sequence comes from Protopterus annectens, assembly GCF_019279795.1. Taxonomy (NCBI): domain Eukaryota; kingdom Metazoa; phylum Chordata; order Ceratodontiformes; family Protopteridae; genus Protopterus; species Protopterus annectens. Next base: position 88,628,151 of record NC_056742.1, read on the forward strand.
GATGAAGCTGATGTTCTGGTACACCGAGTTCTTCTTTGATGGTGTTAAGGCATGAGGCAGCATTTGAAGAGTGTCAAAAATGTACCACAGTCTTCCGTGACAGTGTTCACTCAAAAACGCTGATTTATTCAAACTAGAATACAGTACTACAAAATTAACCACAATTGAGCGCTTTCATCCCTTCTTAGGGACTTCTTCAGTACAAAGTAATTTCACCTACCCAGCATTCAAATACACCAATCAATTAAATAGGAAAAACTTGTAGACATTTTCGAAACAAGATTTATGAACATTTATTGGATATTAAACATCTAAAGAACACAAATGAATTAAGTAGGCATCTTTTAGAATATGAAGGTCATTCATTTAAGTTTTTATTAATACACCAAATAAGAGCTGATCAATAAGCGAGGGTTTTGAGTGAATTTTTGGATGTGTGTGAGTTAAAATGGCAACTGTCCCTGGATGCCACCAGGTATCCAGGTATCAATGAAATGGTGAATGTAAATTGTGTTCTAAAATTGAATCATGTTTTGTGTTAATATGCTTGTATAAGTGATTTTGTATTATTTTTATATTATACAATTTTATACATTTTACATACAACTTCAGGACATTCTTATAAATGTTCATTTAAGTTTTAACGCTTGCCACCTTTGTGTACAATTGTTTTTGAGAAAGTTTTTGTTAATCATGGTGAATGGCTTTTAAAAAAAACAGTTTTATAGTATACAATGTTATTTGAAGGGCAGTAATTGGTGTTAGTGTTAATTATTTAATTGATTGGTGTATTTGAATGCTGGGTAGGTGAAATTACTTTGTTCTGAAGAAGTCCCTAAGAAGGGATGAAAGCACTCAGTTGTGGTCAGTTTTGTAGTACTGTATGCTAGTTTGAATAAATCAACATTTTTTGAGTGAACTCAGCTGTTCGTCCTCCCTTCTGGTTACTTGGTTTGTGGAAATTCTTACAAGTCATTCTTTGACAATGTTATCAAGTCAGCAACAGATGGCTGTGTCAGAATTGCATCATTCAGAGCCAGCTGCAGAGTGTGGGCAAAATACTGACACTGGGCAAATCCGCATCCTGTAACACTTTGACCATGTTGCCACCTCCATCACATAAGACCAAGTGGATGCGTTCTTTGTCAATATTCCAGCGATTCATTATGTCAAGTAGAGCATCAGCTAGTTGAGACCCAGTGTGCTGTCCATCAAATTTTTGACAATGAAGGATTGCAGATCTGCATGCAAATGTGTCATCAATCCAACGTGCAGTTAACCTCATGAAAGATTCTGTTGTTATCTATGCCGTCCATGTGTCTGTGGTTAGACAGAGAAATCGTGCTTCACTGATAGCAATCTGGACATGGCCCCACACTGTGTTGTACATCTCTGGTATGATTTTTTTAGTGAAGTATTTGCAGCTTGGTAGCATGTATCTAGGGTCAAGTACAGCAATAAATTTGTTAAAGCCTCTATCATCAACAATTGAGCATGGCTGGATGTCAATAGCAATTATTTTTGCGATGGCACAATGTATTTTGTTCGCCTCAGGACTATGAATGGACCATGTTTTTTTCTTGCCAATCATGTCGCTCAGTGTTTGCTGAACCTTACCAGTCTGCTGAGTGTCAGATGTCCCACTTGCTGTTGTTGCTTTCTTCTTATTAATGACTTCTTTGTATTCCTCAGGATGCTTATAGGACAAATGATTATTTAGTAGAGATGTAAATGACTTTGTTGATCCATCTCCACGAGAGATGATTGCTTTGCACAACTGGCACGTTGCTTTCATTTCGTCATCACATATCTTGAAATAATTCCAAATTGGACTTTGCTTATATATCAGTGAACTACCCAAATGTAATCTTCACTTAAGTTACAGCTGTAATATGATCATACAAAAATAGGCTACAAGGTAACACAATGTCAATAATATGCTGATGTCTTTGTATATACAGTCCTGTATGTCAGTAAGCTCACTGGTGCAACCACGGCCTAGCATGCACAGGCATAAAAGATCTAACATGATGCCAGCCACCTCCCTTCAATACATTCCACCACAGCTTTTTTTTTTACACAGCATCCCACTGATTCCATGTTAAGGTAGGTAAAATCTTACCGGTACAATTACGTTACGGACGGCTCACCAGTTGACATGGACCATGCTGCCGCTACAGCTACAGATTGGTTGCACCAGTGAGCTTACTCGCTTACAGGACTGTATATACGGGGATACGCAGACATGTGACCACTATTCATATTTGGTTTGAGCGTCACTATTCAGCCGAATACGAATAGACTATTTGGCCTGCTATTTGGAACCGTAGCGAATATGAATCGAATATTCAGTACAGCCCTAGTTTTAGCCATGTTTCACTAATGACACTAATTTCTGCTGCATATTGAAGAAATTAAGCTTGTAGGTCTGTAACTTTGCTCAGAATACTATGAATGTTAATGGAAGTAAGGAGAGTTTTTCTGTGTGTTGTATGGGAGTTAGGGGCAGAAGGTGGTTGAATGGATGAGGTAAAGGGGTCATGTATAGGATGAATGTCACCACAAAGAGTGATTGTAAAGAAGAGCAGATTGGGATTAGTTAGTTTTTTTTATAAAGTTTATGAATTTATTCCAGGTTATGACAAAGTAAACTGAATGGATAGATGTTTGGTATTTGAAAAGATGAATAGGTTGGATGTTAAATAAAACTGAGGAACTAGGTTTGAAGTAGGGCTTAGCCTGAAAACAGGTCAGGTGCCTGCCAGTGTGAGTGTATGAATAAAGTGTGGCAGTACCACCATGGTAGTTAGTAAGGTGATATAAAATTAATAGTACAGATGTGAAGATGCACAAGTATAACATGGTAGATAGAGAGGACTCTGGAGTAGTTAAGTGGGAGGAAAAGATGTTAAGGGAGAAGGGAGCAGGTAAGGGTGAAATGTAAATAAGTAAAATAGTAAAAATGTATGCATAAGAATTTGAAATAAAACATTTTAAAAAGATAGCTAATCATCAGAAAAGAACTGTCTTACATTTAATGTAAAATCTGCTTCTGGCTAAATGATACTGTTTTCCGCTTTTCAGTCCAAATTGCATTTTCAGAGTCCTTACAGGGAATGGTTCTACAATCTGAGCTCTTGTTCAAATGCATGCTCCAAAGTAGTAACTCCTGTACCTTTACTTACCTTTTGTAACTGTTGGTTATCTGTTTGAATTAGCAGATCATCCATGTATTTATACCTCCCAAACCGGGGAGGGGGGTCCTGTTGCTTTAGAATTTAGAAGATGCCTTTCCTGACTCTGCAGTTACATGTTCAGGGAGTACATAACATCAAGTAGAATTTAATTAAACTGAAATACATTTTCATACTAGAAAATTTACTACTTATTTATTTATTTATACAGTCATTTATTTATGGATTGATTGATCGATCGATTAATTGACATTTGATTACCAGGAAAGTCCAACTAGGTAAGTGCCTGTTTTCATTGGACACCAAGGAGAAATGCTACAAAGTATTACAAAAACATTTTAAGAACAATCATTTTACAATCTTAAAAAAATAATAGAACATCTACAGTTTAAATAATTATGCCAAATTAGACATAATGTTACAACATTGGTTAAAAGTAGATACAGCTTATATGACAATGATTTAACATTTAGAGACATTTTAGCCAGTTTAGAGCTATTAAAGGTAAACTAGTATAACACAAACAGGGATTGCAATATGAAGTAAGGAAAAAAACAAGGGCTAAGGCAAATTTAGATAGAGAGTCGGGGAGAGAAATTGATTAAAGTATTAGGAAGTGAGTGAAGAAGACAGAGAAAGGAAGTTTAAGGTATAAACAGGTACTTGTTCATGTTTAAGGATATAGTTTTTCCTGGCACTGAGCAAAAACAGGGACAGATTTTGGCTAGGAAGTAGTTTTAAAAGACCGGAGGGAGGGTAATGATCAGATGGATATCATTTTATACAATATGTTTTACATTGTAGACATCACTGAGAACGGCAAGTATAATGCAACTTTTCACTTTTATCTTTTAAACAGCTATTTACATACATTTTATAGGTGATACAGTTCAATATAGCTAGTTTACTTTTTACACATTTTCTTTTTGAACACAGTTTACATTCCTTCCATTTTCAACACAGCATGCATAAGTCACAACTGTATGATCAGGAATATATTACCAACAGCTGCTTATTTCCTGTGGTACACAAAAAACACATCTCTAAGAAGTGAAGTTTTTTGAGTACAGAATGTGAAATGTGTTTTCATATGCCTTCCTATAGAGTAGCTCTGATGTACACCCTTGTCTAAATAGGTAAGACATTGGGGTCTGTTGTTTCATTGATCTAGTTATTTGATGAGCAGAAAGGGCCCACTAAACATTTTTGTTATTTCCTGAGGTGACCTTGGAGTTTTGGTATTGCTAAGTGATTCACTAAGTATTGCAAAGTATGCAAATGGAGAAATTTGAAATTAAACATAGGTCCACAGGATATGCACAACTAACAGTGCATTAACTTTGCAATTATGCCAAAGTATACCCAGTTTCTTAAAAATACAATTTTTGTATATTCAATAGAATTGTTATTTATGTGTCTTGCCCAGGAATGTCCATCTGAGTATAGCCCATGTTTAGTGGAGTTTCAGAGAGACAAGAATGGTAATGGAATTAATATACATATACATGTACATATATGGGATCAATAGTTCAGAGTAATGGTGAGTGTGGAAGAGAGGTGAAGAAGAGAGTACAGGCAGGATGGAGTGGATGGAGAAGAGTGTCAGGAATGATTTGTGACAGACAAGTACCAGTAAGAGTGAAAGGGAAGTCTACAAGAGGGTAGTGAGACCAGATATGTTATATGGGTTGGAGACAGTGGCATTGACAAAAAGGCAGGAATTAGAGCTTGATTTGGCAGAGTTAAAGATGTTAAGATTTGCAGTGGGTGTGACAAGGGTGGAAAGGATTAGGAATAAGTATATTAGAGGGTCAGCCCAGGTTGGAAGGTTTGGAGACAAAGCCAGAGAGGCAAGATTACATTGGTTTGGACATGTGCTGAGGAGGGATGCTGTGTATATTGGGAAAAAGATGCTAAGGATGAAGCTACCAGGTAACAGGAGAAGAGGAAGGCCTAAGATAAGGTTTATGGATGTGGTGAGAGAGGACATGCAGGTGGTTGGTGTGACAGAGCAAGATGCAGAGGACAGGAAGAAATGGAAACAGATGATCCGCTGTAGCGACCCCTAATGGGAACAGCCGAAAGAAGATGATGATGATGTACAAATACATATACATATATACAGTATAAAACAAAAGAAGTCAATAATTATGTCGTGTTATGGCTGATAAATGTGAAGAAGGAAAGACTGCTTAGACAAAAGCAGAAATGCATATATAATGAGTTGAGATTTTACAGTAAATGTTATTGATGAAAAAGAGTTTAAAGTATTAACTAAAGAAATATAAAAATACATGTTAGATACCTACTCTCCATACAAGTTTATGTGAATTAAATATTCAGTTCACTAACTAGCTGTGAAAAAAGAATAAGATGGTATGTAACATAAAAAGTACACATATTATGCATTAAACTAAGTTGTTTTCAGTTAGTCTACATTTATGGAACCATAGTTTACTAAGGTGGATTTTACTTCATCTGAAAAATACACTAGCCAGGGTCCATCTCTGAACTAGTGAGACATTGTTCCATTATTTTCCGAGAAGCAGAGGGTGAACACTTATCAACTTGGTGATTATTACATTTTGCAATAGATAGTAAATGTGAGGTGTATGACCTCAGACTGTGTGATAGCCAGTACCTTCTTGTGGTTCCCACAAATAAAGGGCATTTTTTGAAATAAGGGTTTGTAAACAAACTTCAGTTTGTAGTAGTGCTGGATATTGGGCTCAAGTCATCCTATTAAGTGAAGAAAAGAGCACGGATGGTGTCTGAAATAATATACAGCCTCCTGACTTATGATGCAATTATAATAGAAATGGAAATTAAGAATTTGCTTTTTAATAGATTAGGCTAGTTCCTTTATCATATGTGACCTGAGTAACAGTTAAATATGTTCGGCTTTTCCCTGAACAAACAGATGAATCTGTAATAAGACATTGTTTACACACATCTGTCAATTGTGCATGTCCACACTGTTGCATCCAAGTCTCAGTGAGGCAGGGGTGATTATCTAGTAAGTACAGGTAACCATGGTAGTGAAAAAATGTAAAGAGTTGGTAAAGTGATTCAGGGAAAGGCCCACCTCAGATGCTGGCCATTCCGTTTTAGAAGACTTGGAGCTCATGGAACACATGCGGGTGAGTTTAAGCATTTAGTAACACTTCTCTCTCACAGGGTAAGGGAGGAAAATAGTTTTTTGCATTGCCTGTAAGACATCTAGGGGAGGTTGGAAAGCTTACAGGAGGCATGGAAACAGTAAATTGGGGGGAGAGGGTGCACAAAGAAGTCTGTGGTAGAGCATACATATGGAAGCATCTGTGTATTTCCAGTGCTAACATCACTGCATGTTGAAGGCCAGTGGTATATATGCATACAAAAATGCCTACTCCTGCAGTGTGATAGCTTCATGAGTCCTACTGCACAGCATTGGCAGACACATGGTCTTCAGGGTAGTGAATGGGGGACCAAATTATTCAAGAAGCAGCAGCTCCACTGAAGGGTAAGTTGAGAAGAATACCACCAGATGAAAAGGTAATAGTCAGATGAACCTGGTTGCTGGCAGGCATATAGAATATGCAAAATGAAAAACATAAGTAATAATAAAGGTATTGTCTGGGCAGCAACATACTTCATTACATTTATATTTTGGTCACCAAAATGTATCCTGTTACTAGACAGAAGGAAAGATTATAGAGGAATATGGAATGGCACTTGTTATACAGAACACATGCAGAGCCATAGTACAACAGAGTAGCAATAAAAATAATAAATGAAGGCATGGCGTTAGGAGGCAAGATTGACAGATGTCAACTGGTGTTTAGGGCAGTGCCAACATTTCTAAAGTGATAGGGTTTGGTATAATGGTTAAGGGGATACGTCATAAACACAAGGTACAGGGTTTGATTTTCACTTTGGGTCGGAGGCTGGCATAATGGTTAAGGTGCCAACTGTACAGGGTTTGATTCTCATATGGGGTAATTAGCTAAGGTTAAAATGGTCCACAAGGGCAGTCAGCCTAGTATTAATCTATGAAACTATGATACAGAAATGAATTCCAGTACTTCTTTTACTGTCAGGACTGAAGCATTTGCTTCAGTACTTTATGTGTCGTATAAATTGTAGCACCTGCTAAAATCATAGTACAGAGCAACACTGACTGCTAGATGAGACAGCTATGGCTCTGAATGAAGGGACATTTGCATTTGTGCCAACACATGCCACAAGTGTGTGTGCATCTGTATGTCTGCGTGAGAGCAAAAGTGATACATCTGCAACCAAAAATAGATATTTACACATGCACAAATGTGCACATATTGCAGATGTACAAATCATACAAACATGTTAACAAACCCTGAAGTGCACCCGTATGCAAATAAAAGCAGAGAAATGTGCTCATAAACAGATGTTCATGTAAACCTATCACACATACATAACACACCCACATATACACATGTAACCACCTCAAAATGCATGCACACATTCAGGAGAGCATAGATACACACAGGTAAAATGAAAGTGCTTATAAAATCAATACTTCAGTTCAGGCATGACTCTTTTAACACAGACAGCCAGACTTCTCTATATTCCTGTTTATATTCAAGTCCCACTCACCTCATTACCTTGAGATTTCTGACTGAGAGATTAAATGGTTAATCTACCACACAGAGAACTCGCTACTAAAGGCAGCCCCTAGTGTCTTATAAATAGCCTGGAATAAAAGGTTATAGTTGTAGGCAGCAATCACCTCTTAATGAAATCGCCGAACTGTTCCCAGTGAAAATTGGGGCCAGTTCAGCCCTGAAGCAGCATAGCCCCCCTGGAACAGCTGGCATCGATCCGTCTCTCCAATACACTTTGGACTAAAGTACAAATCAATACAATGTTAGTATGAGTGCAGCGTGCCTGGCCTCTGAGAATCTAAATTACCTCCGACTCCAGCACCAGGTTGCTTAAGTTCCTTACAGATCTTTTATTCTTCTTTCTTTCATTTTATTTCTTCAGACATTTGCTGCTTCACTAATCTGACTCCCAGTGCTAGGTGTGATAATATACCTTGTATATAGCCTTATTTAAACTTCCTAATAAATGTGGATATAATATTGCTGAACAATTTACTCTGAAAGCAGAATAGCATATTTGGGGTT
>NC_056742.1:88938991-89016491 GCF_019279795.1 Protopterus annectens
CTGTCTGCCAACATTCTCTTTGTTTCACCAATGTAGTATGTATTACATGTACAAAAATAACATAAATTAATCCCTTACTTCTACAGGAGTATTTGGCCCTAACAGTGAAATTTTTACCATTAATTTTTTCTACTTCAGTTACTATATATTTACACACTGAACAACTGCCACATGGGAAAGTTCCTAACTCTTTAATGTTATTAACTATAAAGATTTTGGGTTGTTTAAAGATGCTATGGACTAGAAAATCCCTAATACTTTTGGCTTTTTTATATGAAACAATCAATTTAATATTTTTTAAGGAATCAATTTCATTCTTAATAACATTCCAATATTGTCTGATTAATTCATTCATAATGTCAGAGAAATTTGTATATTTTGTCACAAAAATATTTTTCTTCATTTACTATATGTTTATTATATCTATATTTATTATATTCTCCATCATTTGTTTTATATGAAAACTCTCTTTAAACACTTTTATAATACTATTTTTAATTGCAGTGACATCATATCCCCTATTAATAAATAACTTAGCCATTCTCAGAGACTCATCATAAGCTAGATTAACATCAGAGTTAAGTCTTTTTATTCTAGTAAATTCTCCAAAAGGAATAGCTTTTAAAGTATGTGTCAGATGACAACTACTTCCACACATTTTCCAACTAATTTCATCAAATTTTCTATGAATACTAGTATGTATAAACTGATTATTAACACCTTTTAGAGAGATATCCAAGAAATTAATTTCAGAACCTATCTGTACATCACTAAATTTTATACCATACTGATTAATATTTAATTCATGAATAAATTGATCAGAAATTTCATAACCATCTTTGCAAATAAAAATAAGGTCGTCAATAAATCTATAATATTTTATAACATGTGTATTAAAGAAATATAACTTATATAAAAATTCATTTTCAAACATCCCCATAAATAGATTAGCATAAGCTGGACCACTAAAGTGTGCTAGCCTGTGTAACTAATTTATCACTGTCTCTGCATTTTCTGTGTATTTCTACAAAAAAAACAAAAAATAATCCTTGTTTTCCCGCCTTTCTCGACTAGTTTAGACCAGTATACAGGCATTGCTGTATTCTGGGCTGTGGTGTAGTTCCTGTGTTGTCCATTACCTTACTTGGATAGAAGGAAGTTTCTTTGCTCACCAGTGGGAGTGGGGAGCCTTGAGCAGCCTACCTGTCCTTGGGGGAAGTAACCTCAGCACAAGAAGCTGTAGTAATTGGTTGTTTGGGACCATTCCTAGCTCTTTTGTAGTTCACTGCTTAAAATCCGCCTTTGCACGGCTTTGCGCGGTCGTGCGCATAGTGCAGCGCCGGTTAAACAAGGTTAAACTTGGTTAAACAAGGTTAAACTTTTTCTGGCTCCGCCAAGTCTGCTCTTCAATCCCTTAGAACTGTTTCTACTTGCAATCTAAACAGCCTATACTCTATCTGAAAAGCTCAGCACTTGCTCCTAAAGCATTTTTATACAGGTAAAGCACTCTTAAACAAAAGAAAGTACTTCATTCACCTAAATTCTGTTGAGTACACATCTGCCTATGGGTCCTTTCTGACTCAGTTACACAGCAATCTTTTTCACTATTTCTAGCATGTCGAAGGGTCAGTTGCTGGCGTCCTCTCCTGTTCAGCTGGTGAATCTAGAATCTTGAGGCAATGTTACAATTGCCTCATGTACACAGACAACCCTCTCCTCCTCCCAACAAATACAAATATATGCGAGAGATGCAACTATATAGCCAAACTGGAGGCTGAGCTCTCTCAATTCAGTACTGGCAAGACCAGTCAGGAGGAGAAGGTAACCACGCACACCACAAACCCAGTCTCACATAGAGCTATCACAACAGCAAACCAAACACATAAACACACAAAAACATACTCGGAGGCGCTGATTAAAAATCTACCAAAACAACAGAGGCCTCCAAAGCAGACACCCAAGCAACCACCACCTCAAGACATAGCACATGCAACACATAGTTCACAAAGTCAGTGTGCTAAACAGTCACAGCCCTTAAGGCCAAACAACATGCCAGACACACTTGTAATAGGTGACTCCATAGTCAGACACACTGACGTCCCGCTCACCAGACTGAACAAGGAAAAGGTCACAGTAAGCTGCCTGTCGGGAGCTAGAATCCGCCACATAACACAAGCACTCAGGTCACTCCACAGCAAGTACAAATATGACTCAGTCATTGTACATGCCGGTGTGAACGACCTGAGACGTACCTCCTGGACTACATGAAAAGAGACATAGAGGAGCTCTCTGATTATGTAGCCCAGGCCGGTATGACCCTGACCCTGAGCAGCATCTTACCCTCACCAAGAATGATGCCACAGTACAAAGACAAAATGATCAGTTTTAACAATTGGCTTAATTACTGGTGTCATTCTAAGGGATCCAATGTCTGTCTGCTTGGGATGACATGCTTGACAAGCCACGCTGCTTCAAGGGATGGCTTGCACCTGTCACCCTGGGCTTCCGAATATTGGCCAAGGCTCTTGCCACCCCACAGTGCCTTTTTTAGGCAAGGCTCAAATGACAAACCTACCTCCTAGAAAACACAAGTGGAAAAACTAAGGGTAATGCTGCTCAATGCCAGAAGTCTAAACCTCAAGATGCACGCCTCAAGCCCTCTTCAGTATGGAGAACATCGATGTCTGTGCAGTGACTGAAACCTGGTTCAAGGCTCCTGAGAGCACCCCAGCACTATCAGGTTTTACCTCATATCATGCTTTCTGGCCCCAAAACTTGGACCGAACCACAAAAGGAGGGGGAGTATCCATTTTCATCAAAGATACCCACACCTCCAGGTTAGTGGCAATGCACGAAGCATCGGAGACTATCCAGGTGCAACTAACCATAGGCAAAACTGCCTTACAGTTTGTAGCATGCTACAGACCACCCTCTCAAACTCAGGAACCCCACACAGCATTCCTGAAGACACTGGAGAGTATGAATGTCTCTCCAAATACCATCATTTTGTGAGACTTCAACTACCCAAACATAGACTGGGAACATTACTCAAGCCCCAACACCCTAGCCCAAAGGTTCCTAGAATTCATAAACTCAAATGCAATGGAACAACTAGTCACCATTCCCACAAGAGGAGACAATATACTATACCTGATCATCACAAACATGGGGACAAAATGCTCCACACCGGAAGTATATCCCTCTTTGGTAAGATCAGACCATAAATTAATCTCACTGGAAATCCACATCCCGCCCCCACCCCCTGCACAAAAGACCACAGTGAAGAACTTCTCAAAAGCAAACTTCACACTTCTTAAGACTGAAGTGGTATCCTTCAAGGCCCCTGGGCCAGTGGAAACCACAACCCACACTGCTGAATCCTTTGCAAATGCCTTCTATGGGCACCTTCAAGAATGCATGGATCATGCAATCCCAAATAAAACCAAGACCCATTCCCCCAAAGGCAGGCGCCCGGTCTGGTGGACCCCAGCCATAAACAAAGTTTACAACAGGAGGAGGAAGCTACTACATGACAGAGCAAAATCCCTAAAAGGGAAGGCATCTCTGATCAGTACTAGCAAAAAACTACGATCACTCATAAAATCATCCAAGGCCAACTTTGAGAGAAAATCGCAAAAGACACAAAAGACAATCACAAGGCCTTCTTTAGCTATGTTAGAAACCTGGGTGGAAACTCCCAGATCTGCTCAGAGTTAGTCCAAAATGACACAAAATACACTGAACCCACTGACATTGCCAACATTCTGGAAGACAGGTTCAGTGCAAATTTCTTCCTCCCCCAAAAGGAGAAATAACTATCCCAGCAGAGTGTAGCCTCCCTAACATCTTAGATGCCCAGGTGAGAGCCACCCTCTCTAAAGCTAAAAACACAGCATCAATGGGACCGGATGGTGTCCCGGGCTGTGTGCTACATGAACTCCAAGAGGAACTAAACCCACACATAAGGCTGCTGTTTAGTCTTAGCCTTACTACAGGATACGTACCCAAAGAGTGACGTACGGCAACAGTGGTCCCACTTCACAAAGGCGGTGCCTCTATGGACCCTGGAAATTACCGCCCCATAAGCTTGAAGAGCCTGGTCTGCAAAGCTATGGAGAGGATCATTATGGAACTCATAAACAAAGACATTGGGGACCTACAGACATTGGATCCTACTCAATTTGGCTTTGTCAAGGGCAGATCCTGCCTTTTGAACTTGGTCGACTTTTTTGAAACCGTCACTAAGGCCATTGATGAGGGTAAGGCAGTTCACACAGCCTACCTTGACCTGGCAAAAGCCTTTGACACAATACCCCACTCGGGCATCATAGACAAACTCACCAGCTTAAATGTAAACCCATATGTCACAAGATGGGTTGCAAACTGGCTCAAGGACAGAACCCACAGGGTCAGAGTTGCTGGAGCTATGTCAGACTCTAAGCCAGTCACAAGCGGTGTCCCACAGGGCTCAGTCCTGAGACCCCTCTTGTTCGGCATTTTTTTTCAGTACAGGCAAACATAGGAGGATTGTGGCTGACAAAGTTCGCAGATGACTGCAAACTGGGTGCCATAATTGATACTCCAGCGGACACAAACATCCTTCAGAGAGGCCTCATAGAAATGGATAATTGGTGCCAGAGCCATGGCCTTAAGCTGAACGCCAAAATGTATAGTCATACCCTTTGGGAAAAACAAGGTACCGACAAATTACCACATAGGCGGTAATCCATTAAGTAATGGAAGAGTTAATCAGGGACCTAGGGACCCAGGTTGACAGTAACCTCTCATTTGACACTCACATTGCCAAAGTGGTTAGGAAGACCTTCTATATTGCCCACCTTATCATGAAGGGTTTCACATCTAGATCAAGAGAGGTCATTGTGCCCTGTACTCTTCTCTTATCAGGCCAATGATTGAGTACAATGCCCCATTTGGGATGTATCTCACCCGACACCTGCAGCAGTTGGAAAGACCCCAAAAGTTCCTCACCAAGAGGATAAAGGGTCTTAAACATATGTCATATGCTGCCCGACTGAAAAACTCCAGCTCTATTCAGTCGCATACCACCTACTCAGAGGTGATCTGTGCCTGACGTACAAGGCCATGTCCAATCCTGAATTAATGGACATGCTCCACCTCAGAAAATCCAAATCCATCAGAGCCACAAGAACAAGTGACTTAAACCTCAACACAGAAATAAATAGGACATGCTGGAGGGACAGATTCATAACCCAGAGGCTCCCTACACTCTGGAACAGAATCCCAGTCCATGTTAGGCAGAGCCCCTCACTGACTCTATTCAAGAGAAATCTCGATGAGTGGATGGGAGATCGTAGGTTTAGCCCGGGGGTCATCTCTGTGTCACTACTAGACAGAGGCATAGTAAACTAAACCCTAAAAGGGCGTAGTATTCTCATCCTAAGGGGTGGTGTAAGCCACATACACTCTGGCTAGGCTTATAAATGCCTTAGGGCAGATAGCCTAGTACAAACCTATGAACCTATGAACTGCTAAAGTATCCTCAAGGCAGAAACCTAAGAAATACCCAGTGTGTCCCCAGTCAGTCTCTGGAAAATCCCCATAGCAAGTATAGTGAGAACTATACATATTAGTATCCATAGGGATAGGAAGGCCATGCATCCCTCCCCAGTTCCCGTCTGTGGGGCATACATGCTTAATAAGACCCTTGCAATATCTTTGTCCACTCTAAATCTGACAAGTATCTCCTGATAATCAAAGTTATAATGTCTAATTCTCTGTCTATAGTTCTTGGATGGCCACCACTGAGAGCAAGTGGTTTTGGCTTGGCCAAGACTAGCATCTCACAATAAGAAGTGATGATGCTAGCAGCAAGAGAGAGCAACTTTGCCATTGCAAAGTAAATACAAAAGGTGTGATTCTGCCTTTTGTAATGTATTTGTGGAAGGCACAGAAACAACTCAAAATATGACTATGAATCAAAAACAGCAGGAAGAGGACTTAGCCTAAGTAGCTTTATATCATTTCTTATTACTATGTCATTATTCCTTCATTTGAAAATGTTTATTCAAGGCCACCACACATTAGTGTATATAGCCTCTATGAATCTCACCAGAGCTGCACGTACACACGTCTTGATTGCCTTAAAACCTTGGTGTAATGACTTTGAATACCACCCACTGTTTTGTCTTTCCTATCTTCTTAGAAGACTGAGGCATTAAAATGTGCCTAAGAGACTCTTAACATTAATTATTCTGCAGCAGATATTGTCTCACAAAGCAAAGGAACAAGTCAAAAAGTCCCTGAGTAACCACTTTGGGTCTATAGTGCAGTAATTGTAGGAATTAGTGCAGACTTAAAGAGACATCAGCTATGTATTTAAATGATAAAATGACAGACTCCACGTGGGCCAGCAGAGTAATCCAGGCTGCAGAGAGCTGAATAAGCGACTTTTCTTGATACTAAGTATATTTTTTGTTGCTTTCCACATCTGAATACCTAGCAACTGTATTTTGCCTGCCTTTCTGTTACATTGAAGCTGTTTTTACTGCATTTAACTTAATATTGCACTTGGAATCCTTGTTTGTTACTATTTGACTGTATTTGTAGCAAATTCTTCTGTGTAAGCTGTAGTAGCTGATTCATAGCATTTATAAGTGTTTGCTGTACCTGTTTCTGCCTGTTTTGTGAAAAAAAGAAAAAAAAGAAAAAATATCTCTTGTTTTTCCTGCTTTACTAGTTTAGTCCAGTTTCAGAGTTGCTGATTCCTGGGCTTTGGTTGTAGTTCCTGTGTACTGTTTCCTTGCCTTATTTGGGGAAGGGAAGCTACCTTGCTTACCAGTGGGAGTGGGAAGCATTGAGCTGCCTTTTGTCCAGTTTTGTGAGGTTTCAGCCAGTAACTAGTAGTTTATTGGTCGTTTTGGGCCAGTTTCTAGCTTTTCCAGCCCCTGGTATAAAACTTTCAGCTTGTACCTACTCAGCACAGACTCCACATGGGCCAGCAGAGTAATCCAGGCTGCAGAGAGCTGAATAAGCGACTTTTCTTGATACTAAGTATATTTTTTGTTGCTTTCCACATCTGAATACCTAGCAACTGTATTTCCTGCCTTTCTGTTACATTGAAGCTGTTTTACTGCATTTAACTTAATATTGCACTTGGAATCCTTGTTTGTTACTATTTGACTGTATTTGTAGCAAATTCTTCTGTGTAAGCTGTAGTAGCTGATTCATAGCATTTATAAGTGTTTGCTGTACCTGTTTCTGCCTGTTTTGTGAAAAAAAGAAAAAAAGAAAAAATATCTCTTGTTTTTCCTGCTTTACTAGTTTAGTCCAGTTTCAGAGTTGCTGATTCCTGGGCTTTGGTTGTAGTTCCTGTGTACTGTTTCCTTGCCTTATTTGGGGAAGGGAAGCTACCTTGCTTACCAGTGGGAGTGGGAAGCATTGAGCTGCCTTTGTCCAGTTTTGTGAGGTTTCAGCCAGTAACTAGTAGTTTATTGGTCGTTTTGGGCCAGTTTCTAGCTTTTCCAGCCCCTGGTATAAAACTTTCAGCTTGTACCTACTCAGCACAGACTCCACGTGGGCCAGCAGAGTAATCCAGGCTGCAGAGAGCTGAATAAGCGACTTTTCTTGATACTAAGTATATTTTTGTTGCTTTCCACATCTGAATACCTAGCAACTGTATTTCCTGCCTTTCTGTTACATTGAAGCTGTTTTTTACTGCATTTAACTTAATATTGCACTTGGAATCCTTGTTTGTTACTATTTGACTGTATTTGTAGCAAATTATTCTGTGTAAGCTGTAGTAGCTGATTCATAGCATTTATAAGTGTTTGCTGTACCTGTTTCTGCCTGTTTTGTGAAAAAAGAAAAAAAGAAAAAATATCTCTTGTTTTTCCTGCTTTACTAGTTTAGTCCAGTTTCAGAGTTGCTGATTCCTGGGCTTTGGTTGTAGTTCCTGTGTACTGTTTCCTTGCCTTATTTGGGGAAGGAAGCTACCTTGCTTTCCTGCTTTACTAGTTTAGTCCAGTTTCAGAGTTGCTGATTCCTGGGCTTTGGTTGTAGTTCCTGTGTACTGTTTCCTTGCCTTATTTGGGGAAGGAAGCTACCTTGCTTACCAGTGGGAGTGGGAAGCATTGAGCTGCCTTTGTCCAGTTTTGTGAGGTTTCAGCCAGTAACTAGTAGTTTATTGGTCGTTTTGGGCCAGTTTCTAGCTTTTTCCAGCCCCTGGTATAAAACTTTCAGCTTGTACCTACTCAGCACAGACTCCACGTGGGCCAGCAGAGTAATCCAGGCTGCAGAGAGCTGAATAAGCGACTTTTCTTGATACTAAGTATATTTTTGTTGCTTTCCACATCTGAATACCTAGCAACTGTATTTCGCCTGCCTTTCTGTTACATTGAAGCTGTTTTTACTGCATTTAACTTAATATTGCACTTGGAATCCTTGTTTGTTACTATTTGACTGTATTTGTAGCAAATTCTTCTGTGTAAGCTGTAGTAGCTGATTCATAGCATTTATAAGTGTTTGCTGTACCTGTTTCTGCCTGTTTTGTGAAAAAAAGAAAAAAGAAAAAATATCTCTTGTTTTTCCTGCTTTACTAGTTTAGTCCAGTTTCAGAGTTGCTGATTCCTGGGCTTTGGTTGTAGTTCCTGTGTACTGTTTCCTTGCCTTATTTGGGGGGAGGGAAGCTACCTTGCTTACCAGTGGGAGTGGGAAGCATTGAGCTGCCTTTTGTCCAGTTTTGTGAGGTTTCAGCCAGTAACTAGTAGTTTATTGGTCGTTTTGGGCCAGTTTCTAGCTTTTTCCAGACCCTGGTATAAAACTTTCAGCTTGTACCTACTCAGCACAGACTCCACGTGGGCCAGCAGAGTAATCCAGGCTGCAGAGAGCTGAATAAGCGACTTTTCTTGATACTAAGTATAATTTTTGTTGCTTTCCACATCTGAATACCTAGCAACTGTATTTCGCCTGTCTTTCTGTTACATTGAAGCTGTTTTTACTGCATTTAACTTAATATTGCACTTGGAATCCTTGTTTGTTACTATTTGACTGTATTTGTAGCAAATTCTTCTGTGTAAGCTGTAGTAGCTGATTCATAGCATTTATAAGTGTTTGCTGTACCTGTTTCTGCCTGTTTTGTGAAAAAAAAAAAGAAAAAAGAAAAAATATATCTCTTGTTTTTCCTGCTTTACTAGTTTAGTCCAGTTTCAGAGTTGCTGATTCCTGGGCTTTGGTTGTAGTTCCTGTGTACTGTTTCCTTGCCTTATTTGGGGAAGGAAGCTACCTTGCTTACCAGTGGGAGTGGGAAGCATTGAGCTGCCTTTTGTCCAGTTTTGTGAGGTTTCAGCCAGTAACTAGCAGTTTATTGGTCGTTTTGGGCCAGTTTCTAGCTTTTTCCAGCCCCCTGGTATAAAGCAGCTAGCTAGCGATTTAGAGCGATTTAGCTGAGCTGCCACTGTTGCACACTAGGGCAGTGCCGGTTAAGCAGGTTTAAACTATTTGGGCTACCTAAAGTCCACTCTTCAAATTTTCCCTTAAAACTACCTTCCTCGAACTATACTACTGATCAAATCAGCGTATCCTATAACTAAAAGATCAACTCTACTTGACTCCAAGTAGACTATTCTCTATCTATTAAACCTAGCACTTGCTCCTACAGTACTTATTACCTTGATACGGCACTCTTGTCATAGATAGTACCCCAAAAGCAACCCCCATTTCTCGGTCACCCACGTCCCCGAATCTTTTTAAAGTTTTCATCTACCCTTCTAGCATGTCGAGGGATCAGTTGCTAGTGTCCTCTCCTGCTCAGCTGGTGAACCTGGGAATATTGAGGCAATGTTTCAATTGCCTCATGTACCTGAACAACCCTTTCCTCCTCCCACAAAATACAAATACATGCGAGAGATGCAACTATACGGCCAAACTGGAGGCTGAGCTCTCTCAACATAGGACTGGCAAGACCAGTCAGGAGGAGAAGGTTACCACACACACTATAGACCCAGTCTCACATAGTACCATTACAACCTCAAATCATACACATAAACACACAAAGACATACTGAGGCTCTGATCAAAAATCTACCAAAACAGCAGAGGCCACCAAAGCAGACACCCAAACAACCACCACCTCAGAACACAACACCGCAACACATAGACCTCACAGTCAGAGTGTCAAACAGTCACAGCCCTTAAGGCCAAACACAATGCCAGACACACTAGTCATTGGTGACTCCATAGTCAGACACACTGATGTCCCGCTCACCAGACTGAGTAAGGAGAAGGTCACAGTAAGCTGCCTGTCGGGCGCTAGAATCCGCCACATAACGCAAGCACTCAGGTCTCTCAACAGCAGGTACAAATATGACTCAGTCATTGTCCACGCTGGTGTAAGCGACCTGAGGCGTACCTCCTTGGACTACATGAAAAGAGACATTGAGGAGCTCTCTGATTATGTAGCCCAGGCAGGTATGACCCTGACCTTGAGCAGTATCCTACCTTCACCAAGAATGATGCCACAATACAGAGATAAGATGATCAGCTTTAACAATTGGCTTAAACACTGGTGTCATTCAAAGGGGATCCAGTATCTGTCTGCCTGGGATGACATGCTGGACAAGCCACGCTGTTTCGCAAGGGACGGCTTGCACCTGTCACCCTGGGATTCGGATATTGGCAAAGGCTCTTGCCACCCCATAGTGCCTTTTTAGGCAAGGCTCAAATTCTAAACCTACCACCCTAGAACACAAGAAAGGAAAAAACTAAGGGTAATGCTGCTCAATGCCAGAAGTCTAAATCTCAAAATGCACTCGAGGCCCTTCTCAGTATGGAGAACATCGATGTCTGTGCTGTGACAGAAACCTGGTTCAAGGCTCCTGAGAGCACCCCAGCTATCAGGTTTTACCTCATATCATGCGTTCCGGCCCCAAAATCCGGACAATACCAAGAAAGGAGGGGGTATCCATATTCATCAAGGACACCCACACCTCAAGACTGGTGGCAACGCACGATGCATCGGAGACCATCCAGGTGCAATTAACCATAGGCAAGACTGCTCTGCAAATTGTAGCATGTTACAGGCCACCCTCACAAACTCAGGAAACTCACATGGCCTTCCTGAAAACACTAGAGGGATAAATGTATCACCAAACACCATCATACTAGGTGACTTCAATTACCCTAATATAGACTGGGAACACTACTCAAGCCCAAACACCCTAGCCCAAAAGTTCCTGGAATTCATAAACTCAAATGCCATGGAACAACTAGTCACCATCCCCACAAGAGGAGATAACATACTTGATCTCATCATCACGAACATGGGAGCACAATGTTCAACACGGAAGTATACCCCTCACTGGTGAGATCAGATCACAAACTAATCTCGCTGGAGGTCCTCATCCCACCCCACCTGAATTAAATTAGACCACAGTAAAGAACTTCTCAAAAGCCGACTTCACACTTCTAAAGACTAGTGTGGTCTCCTTTCAGGCCCCCGAGCCGGCAGAAAACAATACTCAAGCCGCTGAATCACTTACAAACGCCTTCTACCAGCACCTGCAGGACTGCATGGATAAGGCAATCCCAAGCAAAACAAAGACTCTTTGTACCAAAGGCAAGCGTCCAGTCTGGTGGACCCCAGCCATAAACAAACTCTACAACAAAAGGAGGAAGCTACTTCAAGATAGAGCAAAATCCTTAAAAGGTAAGACACCCTTGATCACTATAAGTAAAAACTAAGAGCTCTCATAAAATCATCCAAAGCAAATTTCGAGAGAAAAATAGCTAAAGACTCAAAAGACAATCATAAGGCCTTCTTTAGCTATGTTAGAAACCTAGGAGGAAACTCCCAGATATGCTCAGAACTAGTTCAAAATGATGTGAAGATTACTGATCCTACAGACATTGCCAACATACTGGCTGACAGGTTCAGTGCAAACTTCTCCCCCCCAAAAGGAGAGATATCTATACCAAATGAGTGCAGCCCCCCAAACATCTCCAGCGCCCAAGTGAGAACTGCTCTCTCCAAAGCAAAAAACACAGCATCCATGGGACCCGATGGTGTCCCCGGCTGTGTGCTCCACGAACTCAATGAGGAATTAAACCCACAGCTAGGACAGCTGTTTAATCAAAGTCTTACCTCTGGATACGTACCCAGGGAGTGGCGCACTGCAACTGTGGTCCCACTTCACAAAGGCGGTGCCTCCACAGACCCTGGAAATTACCGGCCCATTAGCTTGACAAGCCTTATCTGCAAAGCCATGGAGAGGATCATAATGGACCTCATAAATAAAGACATAGGGAATTTGCAGACTTTGGATCCAACCCAGTTTGGCTTTGTCAAAGGCAGATCATGCCTTTTAAACTTGGTTGACTTTTTCGAAACAGTCACCAAAGCCATTGATGAGGGAAAGGCAGTCCATACAGCCTACCTCGATCTGGCTAAGGCCTTCGATACAATACCCCACTCGGGTATCATTGAAAAACTCATCAGCTTAAATGTTAACCCATACATCACAAGATGGATTGCAAACTGGCTGAGTGACAGAACCCACAGGGTCAGAGTTGCTGGCGCCATGTCAGACTCAAAGCCTGTCACAAGTGGTGTCCCACAGGGCTCAGTCCTGGGCCCACTCTTGTTTGGCATCTACTTTTCAGTACAAGCAAACACAGGAGGGTTATGGCTGACAAAGTTTGCAGATGACTGCAAACTGGGCCATAGTAGAAAACACATCTGACACAGATATCCTTCAGAAGGGTCTCACAGAAACGGATAACTGGTGCCAGAGCCACGGCCTAAAGTTAAATGCCAAAAAATGCATAGTCATACCCTTCGGGAAAAACAAGGTTACCCCTAGCTACCAAATAGGTGGCAATCCACTGAGCACAGAAGAAGTTATCAGGGACCTGGGGACCCAGGTTGATAGTAGTCTGTCATTCGACACCCATGTAGCTAAAGTAGTTAGGAAGTCCTTCTACATTGCCCACCTTATCATGAAGGGATTCTCATCTAGATCAAGGGAGGTCATAGTCTCCCTTTACTCATCACTCATCAGACCAATGATTGAGTACAATGCCCCATTCGAATGTATCTGACCCGACACTTGCAGCAGCTGGAGAGGCCACAAAGTTCCTCACCAAAAGGATAAAGGGTCTCAAAATCTGTCCTATGCTGCCCGACTGAAAGAACTCCAGCTCTATTCAGTCGCACCTGCTCAGAGGTGACCTTTGCCTAACATACAAGGCCATGTCAAACCCAGATTTGATGAATATGCTTCACCTCAAAAATCTAGATCCATCAGAGCCACAAGGGCGGAGACTTAAACCTCAACACAGCTATTAATAGGACATGCTGGAGGGATAGATTCATCACCCAAAGACTCCCTATGCTGTGGAACAAAATCCCGGTACATGTGAGGCAGAGCACCTCGCTGGCCTTGTTCAAGAGAAATCTTGACCAATGGATGGGAGATCGCAGATATACCCCAGGAATTACCTCAGTGTCACTGCTCGACAGAGGCACAGCAAAATAATGGGTATAGTTCCCCATACTAAAGGGGTGGCGTAAGCCACAAAACAATGGGCTAGGCTTATAAATGCCCTCGGGCAGATAGCCTAGTATGAACCTATGAACCTATGAACCTATGATGATGTGTACCAATAAGTAATGGATAAAAAGACTGCATAAAAATAAGAATCACATACTGATAGATCTCATGCTAACCATCTTGTATCAAAGGGTGGACTGCAGTCTGAAGCTATACTTAATATAAATTATTAGATGAAATTGTAGCACAACATTGAGTGATATAATCACCTGACCTTTAGAACAGATGTACAGGAACATCTCATTGTTTTCTTTTTGGTAATACCTAGGACTGGTCACATGTTTTTCCCTTTATCTGTATGTAAACTGTTACATAGATGTTCACTTACTTCTTGCTTGCATTCAACTAGACGCATATTTGCTTTACACAACATAAAAAGCAGCAGTGGAACAAGTTTGATACCCACCATCGCATGGACCAAAGTGTTTAGCTATTGACCTTCCCTTGCAGACTCTTTGCAAAGTCAGTAGGAATTCGTCTTTCTGTTTGGTGTGTAATGACAAAAATAAGTTAAGCATTTAGTTTTAACCAGTATTGCTATGAATGTGTTTTGTATTGCATTCTTCCCTGATAGAGCATAAAAAAGTGACTGCTTGTTGTTCAATGCTGAAATATAGAGTACTAAACTTGAAAGCTGTTTATTATATTTCAGTTTTTAAGACCAACTAGAAAACATTTAAACTGCACAGTAATTGAATAAAACTGTTGCCTCCTTGATACATGATGAAAAAAACAGTTAACAATAAGATAATCAAAACCATATACGGGCCTACCAGGAAATTAAAGTTTCCATATGTCTCATTATTTTATTCTTTCAGTGAATAAAATGCCAACTTCTATAACTTCAAAATGAAAATTATAATTCAATAAGAAAAGGTCCAATTGATTAGAAAGTAAAACTCAAGCTGATAAACTAGAAAAATTATCACTTTTTTAAGTGACATATAGACTATTCGGGGCCAATCTCTGTTCTGCCTTCAGTGAAATGGATAACCTATTCCTGCTTTAAAATTTGTGTCTGGAGTACATAATATGC
The DNA here is from genome assembly GCF_019279795.1 of Protopterus annectens. Taxonomy (NCBI): domain Eukaryota; kingdom Metazoa; phylum Chordata; order Ceratodontiformes; family Protopteridae; genus Protopterus; species Protopterus annectens. The sequence continues at coordinate 88,953,613 of NC_056742.1, forward strand.
TTTATAAGCTCTAGGATCATCAGCATTAGCGATACTAAAAGAATGAATAAGTGCATTAGATGACTGGCCCGACTGTGGCAAAGTTACTACTAGCATTATAAGTAATTCACTAATTAACTTCAAGGAAATTCACACATAGTAAAGTGACAATCAAGCTTCTTGAAGGCTAATAGGTCATAAACTTCATGACATGCTCTATAAGCCAATGAGCCTATCATGGAGTAGGCCAAAGATACTGTCAGGACTTGCAAACTGTGCAATATAGGGCTACTTTACAGAATGCTATGCCATATGCATATAGTGTGCTACAGGACAGCAGTATAAAGGTGCAGTTCATTTTCAAGGTGACCCCAGCAAATCCTGACCATTGGAAGGGGGGCAGTTCTCCAGATATTACACATGCGTGCATACTCTTTGGACAACATTGTATCATGGATGGAGCAGACAGCTCTAGAACCTTGCTCACTGTAGGCTCATAGGTTCATAAATTCTTACTAGGTAGGTGAATGAGTAGATAGTTTGTAACCTAACATATCCAGTTCCCATGACTTGTTACCACTTTCTATAAGGTATTATCAGGCCAGACCTGGGGTGTATTTCTAGTTATCGATTCATTAATCTATGTATTGTTTGAAGAGAGTGATGGTGCTACTTTATATTATATGAAGTGGAAGCCCAGAGGGAAGGAACTATTTGAGAGTGGTATCTATCCCACTCACAGGTTTTGTTTATTTATGTTGTGGTAGAAGGTTAGGTGTTTTGTATGGGTTATTGAGCTGTTGTGGGTTTTGCATAAATGTAAGCGGTCACACAGATAGGGAGAAATTCTTGATTCTGATATGAAAATAGTGGAGAGGCTGAGGCTGAACCTATTTCGGAGAGGTCAGTAAAACAGTGCTTCATACTGTCAATAAGGCATTTAGTTACATTGTCAGGTCCTCATAGGGCTAGTGTTTTTTAGCTCAGAGACAGCCTTTAAAACTTGCTTGGAGGAGATCTTTGCACGTACATATATGGTGTTACATAGGGTTAAGCCAGGGGAGACAAGGGGTATATTTGAACTAAATATACTTTTAATATGTTGGCTAAGGCTTAAGGGGCTGAGTGGGTGGTGTTCTGTTTAGTCCAGTGTTGGGTAGTGTTCCTAGGATTTCTAATGTAGTTGAAAAAAGACTTACAGTTCACTTGGTGGTGCTTTTCAATTTATAACTAGCATGGTGGATTTTACTTTACTGTGGGTAGCTTCTACAGGACAAAAAGATCTCTTTATTCCAAAATAAAGTTAAGCATTTTAGCTCTTTTCAATAAAAGAACTTCATCAGAACTGAAAAGTGTTTTTTCTATCATACTAGCAGGTTTCATTGGGCTATTTAATCATGTGATGTTAATTGATTTATTATATTATTAGTGAAAATGCTTGATATTTTCAGTTCTGTTGAAATTCTGTTACTGAAGAAAACAGAAGAGCTTAACTTTATTTTTGAATAAAGAAGTATTTTTGTCCTGTAGAAGCTAACCCACTGAAGGGTGGCTGTGGTGGTGCAGCAGTTAGCATTGGCACCTCACAAGAGGTTTTCTGGTTCTATCCTTGGCTGGGGTGCCTTCTGTGTGGAGTTTCCATGTCCTCCCTGTGGTCGCATGGGTTTCCTCCAGGTGCTCCGGTTTCCTCTCACATCCCAAAGACATGCTATAGGTGGATTGGACACTCTAAATTGGCCCTAGACATGAGTGTGTGGGTGTATGTGCCTCCTGTGGAAGGTTGGGTGCTGGGCTGGCAACTTGACACCGTAAAACTCCACTGCCAGTCATGAGCGGACAGGTGATCCACTGTGGTGACCCCTAACTGGTAAAAGCTGAAAGAAGAAGCTAACACTGTGTTTTTGCTGTTTTTCCATACCGTGTTAGCATTCTGATTCTTGGATTTTATTTTATTCAGTTTTTTTTATTTAACATACTGAGTTCAGTTTTGAAAGATGAGGATTTCAGTTTGTCCTACGGGTGAGGGGGTTTCTTATTTTAGTTATACAGCTTGTGTATATTAGAGTTCCACCAAAAGGGTTTATTCTTAACCTTGGCAATGTGTTTGTGCTTGATTGGGACCAATGTCTTCATGCAGGTTATATGGTGAGAATAGGAACTCAGTGCAAAAGCAGCCATGTTGGCTACAGAATTTTCATGGGGAAGTGGGTCTCATAAGCTTCTCCAGGTCATCTGCTTTGGATGTTTGCCTAAGAGAAATGCCTAAAATGGGGTTTGTTGGCATTTTTGTGCAATTGTGTCTTAATGATGAAACCCACTGAATGATGATCAGATTTGACCAGTGATATAATAAAAATAGCCATAGAATGTACTTTACTTAGGATGACCAAGTCTAATAAGGTGAGGCCCTGCTAGGGTACTACACTATCTGGTCTAGGTATTTTGCACTAGTGAAGTCTAGCTATCATTTTGTGTATTTGTTTGTAGTAGTAGTATAGATTTTCCAGTTTATAGGAAGTTAGTTGAAGTTCCCAAGAAAAACAATGCATGATGATTGACTCAATTTTTCCAAGCTAGATCTTAGGAATAGGCTGTGTCATAGAAGGGATTTAATAGTTGGACTGGATATGATAAGGGATCCTATTGGTAATTATTAGGATATAGTGGAGTTCAAGGTCATTATGTTGGTGTGTAAGTCTAAATATGATTTTGGTGGAATATGGATACACCACCACCACCACCAGTGAAGGGCCTTAATGAGCGGTAAACAAGAAACCTGGGGGGGGGGGGGGGCAGTGTGGTATCACTGCACTGAAATCATGCTTCAGTGATTATACAAATCTAAATTTTTTTCTATAGTCAGGACAGCTTCTAGGGAGGGTAATTTTCCTATAAGCTTCTAGCAATGATCAGCACTACTTTTACAATGTCCTGATTTGTTTTTGTTTGATTGAGAAATGGAATTGACTGGCATTGCCTAAAAATGACACTAAAGAAATGGGGGAAATCTTGGCCAATTCGTGGAAGCCCTGAGGAGAGAGGAGCAGGCAGTCTGCTACAAGGCAGGTAGAACTATCAGCCATCTCCTTGTAGGCAGTCACACATTAGACTCCTAGGAATAACAGCAATAACTAAGCCTGTTGTTAAAGTCAGTTATCTTTTGTTTGTGCTAAGGGATCATTTTTAGGAACCATAGGATGCTACTCATGATTAGCATCAACCTAGCCTTGGAAGTGCCCTTAGAAAGATCTACCAATGTCTCTCTTCATACAGCCTAAGACTGTACATCTCAGGTCATTTATGCCTATGGGAAGTCTCCTCTCTGGGCCAGTAATCAAGGAGCCTGAATCCTCCCTACTGTCACAGCAGAGGGATGCTCACTTGAAACAAAAACAGATACACACAATATTTCCAGATGCAGCTCTCTGCATCAAGCACAATTTCCCTTAAGAGCACACAGGGAACACACCCAGTCTGAGGTCTGGATTTCTCTCTGTGTCTCCCTACAGGCCCACAGTAAGACTCCTCACTGGCACAGCTATAGAGTTGAGTCCTCAACCAAGTGTCCAAGCCACGTTCTCCAGCACCCTATCTGTGGAACCAGTGCTTCGTGTCCCAGCTCCAAGTGGCTGACACACACTCTTTGAGATTTGATTTTCACACACACACATACACACACACACACACACACACACACACAAATACACACACACACACACACACACACACACACACACACACACACACACACACACCTGGGAAAGGCTGGCACATATTTACTAGCTATGCCCCTTCTGCCCAGACTTTAAGGTAGTCACTGTCACCAGATACTCCAAAGTCAGCTATTCTAAGGGTCTTACAAGGGTATCCAATTATACTGAGTGAAATTAAAATTAATATTAATACAAATGGTGGTGTTTTGTCTAATGCAGTAAGACTTTCAGGAGTGGCCATAGAGTCACCAAATAGATATGAGTATTCTCAAAGGTTAACATTGTCTCCAAAGGACTGACCACAATCAAAAGTTTAAATATATTTAATAATAAATAATAAAGGAACATGAAAATACTAAATACCTATTTACAATAAACATCCGAGTTTCAACAACAGGAAATATTAAAAATAACACAGATGAATAGATGCAGAAAAACAATACTTAACAAATCTCACTATATTTTCCTGACTGACCTAAATAATTACTATTCTCTGTTTCACCTACTAGAGCAAGGCAAGATGAAGTATGTGAGGGATCCTTCTATGTCAGGTTTCAAAAACAGAATGCTCTGAGACTTCAGTCTTATCTAGTATTAAAAAACATAATTTTAGTGATGGATTACAGAATGGCATCACATACATCTGGTCATCTGACCTCTGGTTCCCATGCTACCCCCTTTTATAGCAACTGACCCAGACTCTCGTTCATATGTGTCAATAATACACACATATAGAGTTTTGCTAAGATCTGCTGCAGGTTCTGAAAGTCATAAAGCAATAAAACACTTCCACTCTTCCAACAGAAGCTAATAAACCATTCTCGACCACAGATGTCATCTCTGGCTGCAGTTAGAACTGTAAGATACAATCTTTATGGCCTAAATTAAGTAATTTAATTTCTTACTATTTTTCAAAGTTAGCTGGCCTGAGAGTAACCTCTTCTCTTCCAGTATACGTTGTTAACATATATACATTTCCTCAGTTACAATAGTACAGTTTGATATAAATGTGTACTTCTTTTCTGTCCAGCAGGATACACTGTTGATACATTTTTAATATAAACAACTTTGCAAATACATTTTCAACACAAGCATCTGTACAAATCAGATTGATATAAAAATGACATTCTTTACAAAATTTTAGCCAGCTGTGCCAGCATATGTTACACATTCACTGCCCTACTTCTCCTGGCATAGCTGGCAATATCTCTCATTGTCACAGCCCACATGAAAAGTCACCAAATAATGTGGACAGTTGAGGTGCAGGGACTTCAGTGTCCTAGTCACATGACGTATCCTAGCACCAAAGGGCAGCTCACCATCATCCTTTCTTTGCTCAGCTTGGTGATTGGTGTGCCTGTGCATCTTATTATGGAGTCACCAATTACTATGATATTTTCATGTGTAGTGGCTGGCCTAGGAAGCTTTATGGCCTAGGTGTGCCTGCATCACGACCCCTTGAAGGTCTGTGTTGGATAATGCTATATAGGAATTTGTTTGCTGCATAAAATAAAGCCTGTAGATACACTAGCAGTGGAATTCCCTCTACATACTCACTCATGGAGATGTTTGACAACAGCTGAAAGTCATACAGATCCCCTCTAGGTTTTGTCTTAGTACACAGGTCAATGTCCCCTCTCACAGGTAGCTTATTAGTCTTCTTCTGTACTAACCAAAAGTGCCATGGGTAGAATTAGTAAATAGGGTTTGTGATTGTACTGTAATGCATGTAATATAATCTGCTGTCTCATGTACATATGCAAGCTTCACAAGCTGCTCTGTGGAACGTGCTTCCCTCACCACTGACAATACAAAGGTAGTGTCTATACTGCACTAACAATGGAAAGGTAGCAGCCACACTGCACTGAGAATGGAAAGGTTGTGTTCTTACTGCACTGACAATGGAAAACTAGTGTCCGTATTGCACTGACAATAAAAAGGTAGTGTCTGTACTATACTGAGAATGGAAAAGTAGTGATCATACTGCACTGGTAATGGAAAACTAGTGTCCATATGGCACTGAAAATAAAAAGGTAGTGTCCGTACTGTACCAACAATGGAAAAGTAGTGTTCATACTGTACCGTATCCATGTCCAGCTGTAAGATAACATTCTGTAACATGAATACAAAGTCATGTATACTATCTGCTGTGTGATAACTAGTCCCTGTAGGTCCAGTATACTGATTCATAAAATAAATATCACATATACTCTGTGTGTTATTGTATACATGTGTGTATGTTTGTGTGGGTGTGTCCGATTGCTCTCATGCATTGTTCACTATGCATACATTTATGTGAGAGGGGACCTAAATGGGCTAGACACAATGGACATACATGGTTTTTTGAAAAAAACACTGGTGTGTGTTGAATGCCATGAAGTGGCTGCCTATGTCACTGAAAGGGGTGCACACATCCTCGTTAAGTCAGCTATCTCAGCTACACCCATACTATAAACAAACAAGTACCACATGTTTATGTACCATAAGTGTACCTTCTGGTATCACACTAACCTCAAAGCTGCTACTAAGATGCCATGTATTGCAGCCTTAGCTCCTAGTGTTGCTAGGTGTGCCTCATTTCTGTTTGTGGAGCACCCTAAGCTGGCCTTTTGCCCATGACCTTCTCTTCTTGGCCAGAATGCATGCTGTTTTGAATGTATGTCTGCCAGTCTCCTGCAGGCTGATAAGTGCAGTCAAGGCCCACAGCTATGTTTTGATCATATGTGTGATCCCACATCTAATCTGTCTCAACAAACTGGCCTCTCCTTGAAACAAGCATCACCCTGTGTGTATGTGTGTGATTTTGCATCTTACAGGAGCATGCTTCTATCTCCTCACAGGAAAAGTTCTACTTATCAACATTCATAGTAGGATCTGTGGTTGAGTGTATCACAGTAGCAGGGCCTATGGTTGTTTGCATCCTGCTAGTAGGACATTTGGCTGTATGTATCACACTAGTAGGGCCTGTGACTGTGTTTGTCACACTAATAGGACCTGCAGCTATGTATATCGCAATAGTAGGACCTGTGGCTGTGCTTATCAGACTAGTAGGAGCTGTGACTGTGCATATCACAGTAGTAGGACCTGTGGTTGTATGTATCACACTAGTGGGACCTATGGTTATGTGTATCATGCTAGTAGGACATGGCTATGCATATAACACTGCCACTGGTCTCATAGACTTACAAACAAAATCTTACCAGGCTCCATTGCTTATCTACCAATATTTGTTAGACTTTTTCAGAAGTCCTGCTGCTACAAAAAGATCAGGGTCAAATGCTTTTTATCATGGACACTTCTACAGAAAGGCTTTAATAACACCTTTGTCTAGTCTTCTATGACTACTGATCAGACGTATTCAGTAAGTATCCCTGAATTTTACATTCTCCCTCTGCTCATCTGTTTTTTTTTTTTCTTGTGTATATAGCTTTTTGCCCCCCCCCCCCCCTTTGGTTTTCCTTACTTTTATGTGTGCTTTTAAAAAGCTGTGTCATCTTTCTGAAGTTCATAAGTTAATTTGCTATTGGTTCTTCATTTCTTTTGTCTGCAATAGATATACTAGTAGTGGTTTATTACAAACAGTTTTATTGTTCTTATCAGAAAACTTTGTGACAAATGTATGGCTGTCTCATTACTCATCTGCATGTTTTTCTTTTTTGATAAATAATAGCTTTATCTTTATGCTGTAACTCCCTCATTTTAAAAAATACAACATTTAGTTTATGTTTCTAATACATATGCTCACCTAATATATGCTAGCTAAAATTCCTTACAAAATTAAGTAAAATCAGTTTCATAACTAATATTCTGACAAGTCCTTGTAAACACTTACTTTAAAAATGTTTCTGGCTATATCAGATGGATGAAAATGGATGATTTCCCTTCAAATTATACTGTACTGTAGTGCATCGGTGGAATAAACTGGTAAACAGTACACTCACACTTCAGCAGCAGATATATACGTTACATACTTAGATTGAATATAGAATTATTGCATGTTATTAAAATGACATGGAATTAGATAAAATATGGAATTCTAGTACATTATTAAAAGGATAGAGTATCACTACAGGAAAATGTAATTATTAGGTCTAACCAAATGAGCCAGGAATGCACAAAGTTCTATATATATGTGTTTATGATTAGGTTTTTGAGCAAATGTGAAGCTGCATTGTAAATGTTCATTTACATGAAGTGTGACATCATTCACTGGTTTGACAGCGACAGTTGCCATACATCTCTGATAATGGCATCTATCAAATAAGTTATTTTTCTTATTTTTAATGTCAAAATCAAAACTTAAAGATCAGCTATTTTTGGCAGCTTCACACACTCTGTCTCACTCTCAGCACTTCTGAGTCAGCTGTTATGCAGTAGATGCACATGTTTTCTTTACTTGCTCTGCCACTTCTGTGCTCTATCAATTTGCTGCTTGACTTATTCGCTTCCATGCTTGTCTGCCACAATATTTCTATCTTAACACCTGTGTTAAACTGCATATGCTAATTTAATCCCCTCACAGCTTGTTTCTAAGGTATTCCTATGCAGGTTTTTCAGAGGCTCTGCTGTGTTCTCATTTTCATATTCTTTTAAAAGCCAGCTTCTCTTTAACCCAATTCTATTTTGCTTGTCTTTCCTGTATGAATTTCCAGCTAACAGTCTCCAGTTGCCACACCTCCAGAACATCCCATCTGTGTGACTCATCTGGCTAAAAACTCATCTGCTCTCCAGCAATCTCACCTCTGTCTCCAGTCCTTATTCACATCCCTCCACCCCCTCCTTCTCCTAATTGATCTATAACTCTTTTATGTAAAATCGCTCTTTTTCACTACCAACTGTTTTTCTGCACTTATCTGCTGCAGCCATATTCCCTCATCTTAGCTCTAAACTGTCCAGATTTTCTCAGAATGTCCAGATTTTTTACTCATATTTTTTTTGTCTGTTTCTCATACAATTGCAGTTTTCTGACAAATCATTGAGGACTGAAGTCAGAAAATAATGACAGACATTTGATTTTCAAACATCATATCCTTCACAAAATTCATACTAATGCAAAACATGTTATTCTATCAACTTTCTAAGTTTGCAAGAGCAATATTTAAAAAGAGTCCCTATTTTTCAACTTTTGTCCCCCCCATCATTTGTGGCTTTATCCAGATTTCTTGCTGTAAGAGGTTAAGAGGTATGTCCCTCATTTTATTCTTCTCTGCCTGTCACACTTTAACATTAATTTTCCACACAAAGGATCCTAACCTTAACCATGCACAAGTTTTCCACTGCATCTTCCTAACAGCTTGTATTTCCAAGTTTACTCACAAGTGCAGACTTGATAATATATCTTTTGCCCCTTTTCTTTTCTACTGCTGGTTGCCAGCATTAAATATAATAATAAAGAGCTAACCCTTTCCCTGCTATGCTCACTTTGGAAAGTTAAAAATTAGGTCTTATATCAGAGATGAATAGCTTTTAGTAATATGCATGAAGATGAATTTATCCTGCTTCTCATCTCCAAGGTCCAGGGTTCAGTACTGGCTGATTGCAGTCTGGGAGCATTTTGGGTTCTGTATAGTCTTTCCAACTCTTCATGAGTCTCATTTGGAAACTTTAATTTCTTCTTAAAAAAACATTGCTTAGGGGTTATTGTCTATTCTGACTCTTCTAAGAAAAAATAATCTGTTCCTAAATTACATTATAGAGTGTTTCTGGCCAGGTTAACCGTGCAATACAATGAAATAAATAAATAAATAAATAAATCATTCTTGCATCAAAGCTGCTATCATTTTGTTTGAATGAGAGGAAATTTGTGCCCATGCTTAATTCCAGCTAAGACTCCAAGCACCCTCCTTGCCTGAACCTGTTTAGGGTTAATATTTTTAAGAAGCCTGACACTAGCTTGTCTGTCCTAAATTTCTACCTCTTCCTGCATGCTGGTTAAGCTGCCTGCAGTATTGCATTTAATGTGATATTATTATTTTATTGTACTTTAATTGCCATCAACAATGAAGGCAATGTACCTTGGGTAACAGTGGACATTAAGTACCAAACTGTGTGTTCAGACAACATTACTCATATCCATTTAGAACAAGAAGCTTCATGTGTCCATATCATTGACCACACACCAGCTCTACAACACCAGTTCATTCAGCATTCTGTCCTAATGGCTAAGACTAGGGTTGTAATTAAGAGTGCTGGTATATATCATAAACATCACATTTTATTTTATTTCTTTTTTTAATCAGGTAAGTGGACTGTCTGAGTGTAGCAACAGAAAATAGATGCAGAGCTGCATAGTAGTAATACAATACATAACATTTAAAACTACAATTATAGAAACTTTTGCGTTTATTTTTAGCAAAGAGATGCTCCTTTAACATTATGGAAAGGTTAGAAGACATTTTTTCGTGTCTAGTGGTAGGTCATTCCAGCAGGCATGTGCAATATTAAAGAATGATGTTACTCAGAAATGAAGGCGGATATTTTAAGTGAGATTTCTTCCTCTTTAAGGGGATAGGTAGAGGTTTTGGCTATTAGTTTGCAAAAGAATGGTGGTCATTATATTCAGTGTTTGAATAGACAGCTGGACAAGAAAAAGATGTATTGTGCTGTCAGAGGAAGCTTGTTAGCTTTTATATTAAGAAGGCAGTGATGGGTTTTTGGATCTGTGACAGTTATAAAGCAGTAGAAACTATTAATTAGTTGACAGCTGTCCTTTTATACATTGAAGAATTTCAGAGTAAAATTTGATTCTTAAGAATTTCAAACTACATGTGCGCTCTGTCATTTTAGTGGAGTTGCTGGTTCACAATCTGAAAAGAAAACTTGTAAGTTTAATTGAAAACTATCAACTTTTACAATGAACTTCACTTGCTTGTTGTTACAACTTTCTGTCCTGTTAAAAAGGAAGGCTTAGTTTTTGTCATTTAATACCTAGCGCAGGAAATGGAGGATATATGGAAGTCATATTGCATTGTCACATGATTACACTAAAGACCAAAATAAGGATAAATAGGCATCATTAGTAACTACATACTTTTATTTTATTTGTATGGATTTTTTTTTTTATTCCAACATACTATTTTTTGGGAAGTTGGGAGAATGGAAGAGTATTGTTTGTACATGAGAACATAATGTGTGTAATTATTTTTTTACTTGTTAATTTAGGGCATGTTGACTGCGGCAATTGTCTGATCCATCTATTACTGGCATAGTCCAGGTGTTTAAAATAAAGTTTATAGACATAAGTTTAAATTTATGTACAAGACTAATGCGTATAAAAGTTCAGTAAGTGTAGCTGACTACAGAAAGGTGTGCCTGTACCAGTATATGCCTTGTGACAAGGGACAGACTACCAGTACTTACTGTAGTTTAAAGTATAGCAGGAGGAGACAGTGATAGTAGGGGAGGAGGAGGATTCAGGTAATTTGTGCGCAATTACATTTAACTCTGAAAAAGAAGTATTAATTTAGGCCAGAACAGCTTGTAATCATTTAGACACATCAATGAAGTTGGGAAAACATCTCAGGTTTTAAAATCAGCGATGGAGAAAATGTGAACTGTTAGAATCTGTTTCTATTCCCCAACATCTTTAAATAATAAACTGCTAAAAAACAAAGGGAAAAATCAGTAGGAACATTTTTATGGATATTTATACATTATCACAACCAGATTCTGAACAGGAGAAACAGCTGTTTTCCAAGCAGTACTTCTGCCAGAAAATGTAGTGAAAGCTTCCAATCAGGAGAATATAACACTCCTTACTACATCTGTGTACCTTTCTACTTTTCAGGGTGATAAATATATATAGTTTGTTTGTTTGTTCTGGAGGGTAGTCAGGCAGATAGTGATAGATAGATAGATAGATAGATAGATAGATAGATAGATAGATAGATAGAGAGATAGATAGATAGATGATAGATAGATAGATAGATAGATAGATAGATAGATAGATAGATAGATAGATAGATTGTCATATGGTCTAAGGTTTATATATTTCCAGTCATGTAGTTTATTGTCGTGGATAAAATCACACACTTAATAATCTGGTTAAATAAGTGGTACCACATCATTATTAATTTTATTTAAAGTAATAAGGGTTATATTATTATGACAGCTACTAAGTAGGGTAGGACCAGCTCGAATGTCACACTGATGAGGGAAGGAATGTGAATTTAACATGTATACCAATACACTGTGTTTTACAGCACAATAAACTACTCCCTTGCTTGATAAAAAGTATATATATATATATATATATATATATATATATATATATATAGTTAGAAAGCTTGTGCGGAAACTATTACTCTGTTATTTTTGTTTTACTTGGATCGCTTGTCTGTGTACTTAACAAAGGATTTTTGACTGGAAACAGACTGCTTACCCTGCTTGCATTACTTTCGAATACTTAGTAAATCTGTATAATATTTCAAATTATATATATATATATATATTTATTTAGGTTAAGTTTAAGTTCACTACTTCTACTATCATTATGTGATCTGATTAATATAAATTGATCAACTAGATATGTATAGATTGAAAATTTTCTACACAGACAAGTTTCTTAAACTGTTTTGTTATTGGACCCACTATACTTGTTAGTGGGTTGTTTGAGACTTCAGGGATACCACAGAGATTACTTGTATTTTAAATGCTAGATTAACATACAAATGGAATAACATAAATGTACCACAAAATATCAATACCTACATCAGATGTACAGCATAGTCACAGCATTAATGAAGTAAAAACTATTGACATGCTTCAGTGATACTATACCGTTTTAAATATTAACTTTATGATCTAGCAAATGTTCAAAGTTTAACATCAACAGCATACTAAATCAGTATGTATAACTATTTCAAAGATATTTACCAAAAAATGCACATTGCATAATAATTATTACAGAAATATTTTCATCAAGTTAGCTTCATAAATGCAACATCACTGCAGTTAAAAATATTAAAAGTTTGTCAGATTTTAATGGAAGCATACCCTATTATCCATTAAGTTCATGACCTTGCATACATGTGATACATAAGCTCATTAGCATTCTAAACCATTATGTAAGATCATTTCAAAAGTGTGTGCCGTGAAAATTCACATGATATGTAATAATTGTTATACCAACATTATCATATCTTAAAACACGTAACATTTTCAGACATTCATAAGTAGCACAAAACAGCAGTTTGATTCTCATTGTAAATATATAAGTATAAATTATTCCATTATGTCCATACTACATTTCTTAAACCTACTTCTGCAGTTAGCCTCTACCAAGTAGATACACATTGGAGCTAAACCATAAATCCAATGTAGTGCTGCTCCGGCTCAAGAAATAAATAAAAAAAAAAAACTAAATATTACTGTCTGAGATCTTCATCATTGCAGCCATACTTAAAGGTTATGATGCTGTGTCACCTGTGCACTGACCCAGTAATCAAGGAGCCTCAATCCTCACCACTAACACCAGTGAGGGGCGTCCAGATTGGGAAGGATAACAAGTACAGACACAATGAGCACACAGAGATCACAGTCAGTCTGGGTCTGGTTTCTCCCTTTCTCTCCAGATCCCCAATAAGACTCCCCACTGGCACATCTATAGGGTCCAGATCTCAGCCTAGTGGTCAAGCTAAAAACCTCCAGCACCCTCACTGTCCAACCAGTGCTTCGTGTCGCTCCCCATGTAGTTGACACACACACACACACACACACACACACACACACACACACACACACACACACACACACACTGTTTAAGATATGAGTTACTTATAAACACACAAACACTCCTGGGGAAGGCTGTCACAGGTTCTCCAGCTATATCCCTTCCTGCCAGTCTAAAAGGTAGTACCAGCTGCCACCAACCACTAATAGCTACTAATAAGGCCCTTACCAAAGGGTGTCCAATTGTTACTCTGCAATATTATTATCCAAATAGTAAGTGTGACCCAGGGCTAAAGCTATTGGAGTGGCTTGGCCAGTATCACTATATACATGGAATGTACTCTAGTGCTTAAATTATCTCTACACAAAACAGCCACAGTTGAAAGGTTTAAAAATACTTAAAAATAAATAATAAAAAACACAAGACAATACCTCTTACTACACAGTGCTAGTCAAGAGTTCAGAGATCACAGGAAAATGCTTAAAATAATACAGCAGAATAATTCTGACATCAATACAGAAAACAACTAGACTAAACTTACTATTTTCTATCTATATCTAAGAGCAAGCACAGTTCTAAATAAATGTACATATAGAGCAAAACAGAGAGCTGGTGAGTTGTTGTCAGCTTTAGACAAAATCCAAAATGCTCTCTCTCTGTTTCTGAGAAAGTCCTTTAAATTGATAATACATCCTGCTGACTCATTTTAGATTACGTCATTCTTAACAATTCTCTGGTTTCCCAGGCTAACAGAAACTCTACATTAACAGTTCTTAGTAAGCGTGCACCTGGTCAGGAGACCCCAATAATTAAAGGCATTATATATGTAAAATCTAGCAATTAACTCTGGTCTCAAAACAATAGAATGAATCTGCTGGTTCAGACACCATGGCTCCGAGTTTGAGATCAAACAGTCATACAAGGCTAGACTTATCAGCTTTCTTCTAGCAGAGTGCACTGTTGTTAGATTTTTGACGTTCAGCATTTAACACAATTTTCTTCCATTTAAGAGAACAAGCCAGTGGCTTATATTAATGTTTACAAATGACAGAATTATCTGCAAAATTATATCTAGCTAGGCTGGCATCCTTCATATATCTTCACATATGCACTTCATATTAAGAGCCAACACTCATTAATCCAACAACTCAGACTCTGATATATACAAGACATTAAGCACAACCCCTCTTAATAAAGTTGTTCAAAAATATCTGAGTAAAACATTTCACAAAAAATGTATTAGCACAACATATACCAGTAAAGATGCAGACTCTCCATTTTTACTGAATGTGTACTTCCATTTAATCCCAAATAATACAGAACAGGACTTAAATATTCTTTTAGTTGCTGGAATAAAGAACTTCCAACAGACAGACTCATGATCATATTACTGCAAAACATTCCCTCTTGTCCATCATCTTTCTGCAACACAATGACACAGAAATAATATTAGACAAACAAGAAAGGGGAGCATAAAATGCATAGCAATATAGAGCTTTAAGTAGACAACTTAAAAGTCCTTGCCAAGCACTGGCTACCTTCCAAATCAAGCAGGGCCTTTCATAACCAAAGTCCTCTGTAATAAGCAAAATCAATGAAACTTTGCTGTCTAGCCTCTTCATTAAAAGTCATTAAGATCATACAAAATCCATCCATGTAGCCATACAAAGTTTTTCCTTATATCACATAATGGGCAGAGCAGCCTTGTCTTCTTATTCATCAGAATATGGCTCTCAGACTCCCCCCATATCACCATACACACACACACACACACACACACACACACACACACACACACACACACACAAATACACACCATCACCAGGCTGACAATGTCACAACAGAAAAGTATAATTTGAGTAGTAGTCCTTTCAGTGAGTACTGAGCAATCAACAAAAATTGGGCGAGGGGCAGAGCCTAGATGGCCAACTGAGAGCGGTGAATTTTGAGAGCTCCTAAACTAGTATAACAATATAGGAAAATTTTATTATTTTCAAGTTTAAAACGTCAGAAATCTATAGATAAACAACTAAACTACATAAATATCAATTTTGGTGGAGATATACAAACATTTTCCTGTCAAGTAACTTGAATATATATTTAGTCACTGAATATGAACAACTCAAGGAATTCTCGTCCAGATGCTGCTTTGAAAACAGAACTGCAATTGATGACATCTACCTTACAGGAACTATCTTTGAAGATGGATGACTTTAAAAATTACTTAGAAATCCTCAAATTAAATTCTCAAAAACAGACTGATACTCTTAAGGAACTATTACAGCAACACCATACAAAAATAACAAATATAGAGACTTCAATAAATGACATTGAAGGGAGACTCAAAGTGGAAGAATTCCCAAAAAATTCTGCTTAAACAGAATACATGGCTGCTTAACAAAGTAGATGACTTAGAAAACAGGGAAAGGAGAAACAACATAATGATTTTTGATCTGCCTGCAAACACTGAAGGAGAAGACATTATTTCATTCTTTTAACAACCTGGATTCCTGAATTTTTAGACTTGAAAGAGGGACTTTCATTTGGAATTGAAAGGGCGGATAGAGCACTGAGGAAACCTGCTTCTAACTCAACAAATACTCCACCTACATCCATAGTTATAAAATTTCTTTCATTTCTGGACAAGGAACTAATATTAAAATCTGCTTGGAGAAAATCACCCTTAAAATACAATCAAATCCTGATAAGGTTTGACAATGAATATTCTTCTAGTATACCAGAACAAAGGAAAAAAGTCTGGCCAATAATAAAACTGTTGAAACAAAACAACATTCATCACAGCTGGCCCTTCCAGCCAAGATAAAAATATTTTTTGCCAATGAGATGAGAACCTTTAATGACTTAGAAGAAGCTACTATATTCATCAAAAACAACAACATATTGTCTATCCCAGAAGAAATGGAATGGATGGCCCCGACTCTTAAAAGAATAAAAGAAGCAAATCCTTGGACTGATGCTAGAAAGAGAAAACAAAAAACTGATTCTAAGATAACTGTCCCAAAAAAATAACTCTTACAACTACATCTCTCAAAGTATCATCTGATATGGTACATCACTTGTCATCTGTCTTTATTTAAAAAAAGGAGGGTTTCTTAAACAACTGAGAAACAGTAATGATTTATTCAGAATGTTCAAAGAGTCCAGTAATTCTTCACAAACAAAGGTAGGTCAAGATGGGTTACTATTTACATTATATATAAGCCAAACAAAGCAACATATAATACAAACATAGAAGTTTTTATTCCCCTACTTGAACTCAATGAATATTTATTTATTTATTTATTTACATTTGTTGACCGGGAGTGTCCGACTGGACATAGGTCTATTTTCAGCGGAGGCCCGGGGAGAAAAGCTCCACAGTTAAAATAAACAGACAGTAGTTACATTGGATTACATAGCGATTAACAATTTAACATAGCAATTACTTACAACATATTTACAGATGAAGAACATAGTACATCAGTAGACAACTAGAATCTTTATCGGTGAAGTTCATAACAGACATTAACTAATGTTACAATAAGAAGTTCCTGCTGTATAATAAGTACTAGGCTTATGAGCATCTGAGCTTGCTATAATCAAGGTAGTTAGTGGAGTGGAAAGAAAGGTAGTGGTTGGATGGGGTGGGTGATATTAGAGTGGGAGTTGCAAGGGCATAGCCAGCATGTTTTTAGGTGCGCTTTTAGTAAAGTTTTGAAGTGGGTGTATGATGGTACGGAGGTAATTGTGGGTGAAAGGGAGTTCCATAATTTGGCTATGGTGCAAGAGAATAGTGCTTCACCAGCAGAGTTATTGGCTTTAGTGAGCTGCAAGTGATTTTTTTTTGCTGGATCTTAGTGGTCTGGTGGTGCGATAGGGTTGGAGTAGATTCTGGAGGGATGGGACATTTAGTGGATGGTTTACTAGTTTGTGGGCGAGTGAGAGTTGATACCACTGAAGGAGGTGAGGGAGTTCAAGCCAGCCCAGTTCAGCAAGTGAGAGACAGTGGTGACTTCTTATCTTGTTCCTTTTTTATTAATTTTACTTATAATAATTTAAGTAATTAATTAACTAGTTCAACAAGGTACCATTCATCAGAGTTCAGACTCAAATGCAACAAATTAACATCATATCTAATAGCAGTAACAGTACAGTGTTTTGAAAACAAATGCTGTCATGGAGACTAATGCCTTCTTCAGTTAAAGTATGATTTAGAAATGTCATGTATATCCCGGTTAAATAATAGTAGCAGGCTCTTAGTACAAATGCCATCATTATTCTGTCTAAATACAGTTAATATCAATTATGGCAGGTATCACAGTTACGAGTGCTGTTTGATCAGTCCTGATATAGTATGTGTGGATGCAGCTGTGTCTGGCAGCTAGTACAAATGTCATTATTATTCTGTCTAAACATAGTTAATATCAATTATGGCAGGTATCATAGCTTCAAGTGTTGTTTGATCAATCCTGATATGGTGTGCATGGATGCAGCCATGTCTGGCAGCTAGTACAAATGTCATTATTATTCTGTCTAAACATAGTTAATATCAATTACTGCAGGTATCATAGCTTCAAGTGCTGTTTGGTTAAGCCCGACATGCTGTGTGGATGCAGCTGTGTCTGGCAGCTGTTGTGTGTTGCCGTTTTTGTCTCTAGGAAGCTGTGGGTTGCGGCTTTGGTGTTTTGGCCTGGATCCAGGGGAAGGGGGTGGAAGGAACTGTGATTTGGGATGTTTTGGCAGAGAGTAGTTTGTTTATACATCTGCTGAGTGAGAGGTGGGAAGGCTGGAAGAGTGTGTTGTCTCTTGTTGTGGGGGGCTTGTTGGGAGTTTTTTTTAATCTATTTACTCTCCATTCTTTTCCTGGCTGCTGCCTCACTGAAAGGGAAGGAATTTAGGCTTGGAGTTGCAGTGAAATAAAGCTTTGCGTCAGGTGCATCGCAAGCCTCTGGTATGCAGTACACAGACACACTAACAGAAACAGATGCTCCCAGGTTGCTATGGTAATGGAGACAGCGTGATGATAATGCTTAACGGCTCTGAGGAGCCTCCAAAATGATTCTCGGCAATGAAGTTTTTGGTTTAAAAATATATATATAATAAAAGGGCTGTTTTAAACCACATGGACACATATTGATGGTTTCCCAGCACTTTGTTTGGCTCATTAAGTTGATTCTTGATAAAAATAAATAGATATATAAATAATAAGTGCAATTTTATATTTAACAAGTGTTTTGGTCCAAACACATTAAGGACTTACATAAGAGTTGAATTTTGAGTTATTATGAAAGACTAACAGCACTTGGACTTGTGCAGTACCCTTTGCAGTGGTCTGGGAGGTGAGCTTGCTTGGACTTGTTGGGCATATGGGGATAGCTTATTCTAGGGGTGTTTGCAGTTGCCAGAAAGTGCTAAAAAGTCATCAGATTTCCTTTGTGGAAATATCTGTGGGAATGGAAGGTGTGTTAAATGGTTCACTGGCAGAGTGGCCCCTGCATGGAACAGATTGGTAAAATGGAACAGGACAAATATTGGTTTGGATATTTTAAGAACACACCACATAAACTAGTGAATGGTATTCTGGCAAAACTGGATGGGCATTGTTGCCCATGCTTGAAGTATTGATATGTGTGTATGTAAGGATGGAAATAAACTTATAACAAATAAACTAGAAGGGTCTCATAATTTAAAGTATATGGACTGTATAAATGTGCTTGGAAGGAGCTAATAATAAGAATAAGCATTACAGCTTGTGGTTTCTCAAATAACTAAGCAACAGCCAAAAAAACACACACAGAATAGTTATGTAATGTATGATTTTAGTAAATCTAGACATAAAATATATAATCGTCATATAAGATGAAGCAGTCTGCTGAATTTAGATATTAAAGACAGGATTTAATAACATGGGCTTGTGTATAATAACACTACTGTCTTAACTTGTCATAACTGGCATACACTACATTGAACATCAAGTGGTAGCATGATGATTTTCTTATATAAGTAAATATGCATAACAAGTCACGTAATTGCTTTAACTTGAATTGTAGTTTTTTGTAAACCATCTTGACCATATATAATACTTAAGCAGTTACCAATGTAATTAATGTTTTATACATGACATCAAACTGACAAAGTTGTTCAAGAGAAACAATAGAAGCCTGGACTTGAAATGTCACAGAATATAACAATCATATTCTGAACAAATATTATTAAATCGACAATAGACACTCAGTTTAATAACATGGGCTTGTGTACAATAACACTACTGTTTTAACTTGTCATAAATGACATACACTATATTGAACATCAAGGGGAAGCGTGATGATTTTCTCATATAAGTAAATGTGCATAACAAGTCATATAATTGCTTTAACTTGAATTGTGGTTTTGTAACCCATCTTGACCATACACATTTAAGCTGTTACCAAGGCACAAATGTTTTTATATGAGATCAAACCAACAAAGTTGTTCAAAAAAAAAAACAATGCAAAATAGAAATGCCATATAATAATCATAAATAAATATAAATAAATTGATTATGATCAACATAATCACTCAGTTTAACCTTTATTAATAATACTATTTTAAAGCCAAAACTTGCAGTGCTGCTTAAATCAGTTTATGAATATGGCAGGAGACTCACGTAATCATAAATCACAATCCAAATCCAAGTGTGTGACCAAATATTCTGCATATGATAATTCAATTTATGGAGCTCAGATGTTTTGCATTGTCAAGGTACGAGTAATAATCTGATGAACTTAGGTTTATCCATTATATTAGGAATGATTTTCATTCCATGGCTAGTGTGGATCTTAGTTTTGCTAACATTTATTAATTCAGATTTGTTATTTCACAAAAACATTTTTAGTATGCCTGACCAAAACATTACTTTATTGTTAAATACTCAAAGTATAAAACTGATAATTTCCTTTTAAAGCTCAAGCATATACTTTATAGTTATCAGAGGAAAATGTTTAATAGTCACAATAAAACAAAAAAATACATAGTCTAAATAAACTAAGATGGATTTAACTTTATTATCTTTAAATACCAATGGCTTAAACAATCCTA
Organism: Protopterus annectens; assembly: GCF_019279795.1. Lineage (NCBI taxonomy): Eukaryota > Metazoa > Chordata > Ceratodontiformes > Protopteridae > Protopterus > Protopterus annectens. The sequence continues at coordinate 88,974,052 of NC_056742.1, forward strand.
GCAAGAGATCAAATTTACTGAAATATTTAAAACTGAACAAAGCACAAATTGTCTTCCTTCAAGAAACTCATTTCAAAACAAATATCAATTACAAATGAAATCCTAAGAAATATATGATATTGGAGTAATCCACTTTTAAGACAAAGACAAAAGGGGTAACAATTTTATGGAAAACAAATGTGATTAACCCAGAAATCATTTAGAAGTATGAAGATAAATGGTATTTGTAATAGTTAAATATAATAACAGAATATGGACCCTAGCTAATCTATACTGGTTCCCATGCATTGGAACAGGAACTGTTATAAAACACTTGGATTTAATTTCCAATAATTATAAAGGTAACTTAATATTAGGAGGAGATTTTAACTGTATATTTGATATTTCTGAAACTACAAATAAAAGACCGCTGTGTATATCTGCTGTATCAAAAGCTTTAAACAAGTGGGTAGAATCATTTCATCTTGTAGATACTTTCAAATTTAAAGAAGATAAATCTGTGTTGCTTTCCCATCAAGATCACGGATTTGGTACCCAAACTAGAATAGATAAAATATTTGCTGCCCATAACTTACAGTCTAAAATCCTTAATTTCTCAAGTACTCCCTGCCCCTTATCAGACCAGAATTCATTGATACTAAAACTTCAAAATTTTATTTTATTTATTTTTAATTTTTATTTTCAGTTTGATTACCGGGGAAGGCCACTGGGCCACGAAGTACCCATTTTCAGTGGAGGCCCAGGGAGAAAAGCTCCATAGTCAGTACAATCAAGGTTACATAAAGCAAGAGGTAAAATACAATGTAAAAAACAGTCAGGAAGATATGAAATGCAGAGTATACATAGTAAGAGTGCAAAAACATTTTTTTTTTTTTTGCTTTAGGTAATTACATATTTACATTATTTACATACTTACAGTCAACTGAAAGTCAGGTAAAACCATTTTGGCGGAAAATAGAAATTAAATAAAAGAGTAGATTGGTGCCGGAGTATAGAGGGCATTAGTGGAGAAAATCCCTTGAATTTATGTAGAGTGAAAGCAAAAACATTTCCATTTGGAGGATAGGTGTAAGAAAAGTTGGGTCTTAAAAGATTCCGTGTTAGGTATGGTCCTAAGTGATGGAGGGAGAGAGTTCCATTTTCTACCAAGAGAGAAGGAGAGTAGAAGCTGGCCAGCGGGATGTTTAGGTTTGTGAATGGAGATTAGGTTTTGGTGTTCAGATCTCAGAGATCGGTTAGGGATGTAAGGGGGAAGGATGTTAGATAAGGCTGGGCATTTATCTGGGTAAAATATTAATTTGTGAGCGGTTGTTAGTTGGAGATAGTCAAGGTGGTTAGGGAGTTCTAGCCAGTTCAGAGATTGTAGGGTAAGGCAGTGGTGAGTTGAGGTTTTGGATTTAGTGGCAAATTTAGTGATCTTATTATAGCAGGCTTCAGGTTTTGAGGTGTTGGAAGCTGACAGATTAGTTAGCAGAGGGGCACCATAAAGTAGAGAGGGTAGGAGGTAGGTGATTGCCAAGGTGTACCTAGAGGAGTTTGAAAGAAATTGATTATTCCTGTAGAGCATACCTAACTTTTGGTGAGTTTTCTTTATGTTTTGTTGTATGTGGTACAAAATAGGTACAAACCATTAATCTTTAACTCCAGAATTCCAGCATATATAACTAAAATTAAAGAGTTCAAACCCTACTTATCTGAATTGCAGTTCTTCTTAGATATTAATTATACCACATAGATAAAATAATGATATGGGACTCATTAAAAGCTTACATATATGGTAAACCCCTAACTTGGTATAAAAAAATCATAGAATGGGATTCTGAATTATTAGATCTACAATCCAAACTTTTGTCAGTAAAAGCTGAAATAAATCAAATTAATTTAGAGATGAAAAAGAAAGGAGAAGTATTAAACAATAAATACAATGAAATTCTACCACATAAAACTAGTTTAGCTTTAGAAAAACTAAAAATTAATACCTTGGCCACTTCTCCCAAATATCTACATAATTTAACCACAAGAATCAAAATACAATCAAAAACTAATAACATTAAAAGTACCTTCCATTAAATGGAAGGGCAGGGTTGCCAGATGTCCCTATTTGGGTGGGACTGTCCCGAGATCAGTAAATATATAAACCTTTTCCTTCAAAGATACTATCCCTCGTCCATAAAACTCTATTAGAAATTCAGTCACAAGCTTTAATATCACCCGCTTGGAGATATTCCTTAATTACACCAATCCTAAAGGAAAACAAATCCCCAAACCTCTGTACCTCATATAGACCTATATCATTATTAAATAATGACTATAAGATATTTATGACAATATTAACTAACAGAATGAAAATACCACTATCCAAAATAATAAATAATGATCAAACTGGGTTTATATATCATAGATACACACATGACAATATTAAAAGGATAATTTCTCTTATAGATTATGTTAGTAAAGAAAATAAAGAAACACTCATAATTGGCTTAGATATAAAAAAAGCCTTTGATTCCCTAAATTGGGACTATTTATTCAAAAGCCTAATGGTATTTGAATTGCCTGCATCCTTTGTTTATCGCCTAAAGAATATATATATACAAAGAATTTAGCGTATGTCAAGTTAGGTGCTTTTACCTCTGAACCTATACATATAACAAAAGGCACTAAACAAGGATGTCCCATGTCACTGATTCTGTTTGCTGTGGCTATTGAAATATTGACAGATTCAATTTGTAAGAATATAAAAATCAAAGGAATAGATGTTTATGAATAATACAATTCTAAAGTAATGCTATTTGCTTATGACATATTACTAACATTATCTAATACAAAAGAGACATTAGAAGAATTAGATATATCAATTGATAAATTTCACTTGACTTCAGGACTCCATTTCAATAAATCAAAATCAACATTTTTATTTTTAAATTAAAAAAAGAACTTCAGACTAAGGGGATCACATCATAGGGAAACAAGAATCTACCTTAAAATATTTAGGAATTGAGCTATGCAAGGATAATAATGAATTTTGTCTCAAAAACTACAATAATATCATCAATACAATTAAAATCTCTGTGGAAAAATGGAACAAAATAATATTAACATTTGAAGATAGACTACAGTTAATAAAAATGGTGTTACTGCCCAATATCCTATATATAGCCTTGGCAATACAATTGTTACCAGAAAGGAATATACTTAAAGAAATACATTCATGCCTAATAAAATTTTTATAGTTTCCCAAAAGAAACAGAATAGCTTTAATATATCATATCAGACCATGGAAACAGGGAGGATTAAACTTTCCTGATATAGAAACGTATATAAAAGCATTAATAACTAAAACAATCTCAGATTGGATAAGTCCAAATTACTCTACAAACTGAAAATAATTACTAACTGTAATATCAATAAATTAATTTGATTTACAAACAAAAAATTCAAATAACAGATAAAAACAATTTGTCTTGGCACATATGAATTAGTATGCAATATAACATAACTAAACCCACTACAACTCATATAATTAATTATTACATTGACTCATTTAGGAAAATTATTAATGCAAATATAGATTTAAAAATCTGGTTTGATCTTTTAGCACCATTTATAGTCACAAAGAACTTTCCACATAAAATATATAGAGAAACTATTAATTCCTGGGAACAGAAAGGATTTGTTTGTTGGCTCCAATGTATCAAAGAACTAAAAGTTTTAGATATGCAAGTAATAAAAACAACATACAAAATTCCACAACAGGACTCGCTAACTTTACAAAGTATTCTGTCATATTCACAAGATTTAAGTAGAATAATTAACAATTCTTCATTTAAAGAAATACCTAAATTTACGAAATACATATATGAAATCATATATAATGAATTTGACATGGGAAACAGTATTTCAAAATTTTACAAAATATTGATATACTATAAAACAACACCCAAAACCTCATATTGGAAATATATACCAAAAGGACACTCAATACAGTTAACTGAAGATATTAAAACAAAAATTGTATTATCTATAAAATATACATCCTTTACACAATATTGGAATGTTTTTAATTGGAAATGCCTGCACAGATCATTCTTAACCCCATATAGAATCAGTAAAATTAGTTCTTCCATAAAATGAATATATGTTGAAGATGTGAGCAAGTACACAGTGCAGATTGGAACCACATTTTCTTTGATTGTGTTAAAATTAAGGCATTTTGGAATGGTATTAATAACTTTCTACAAGCTTTATTTAATGAATCATTTTATTTAACTAAAGCTCTTGTATTATTAAATGTGAATGAAGGTCCTCATTTGAATAGGTCAAATATGTATCTAGTATGGACTATACTTGCAATTTCAAGGAAGTGTATAACAAGAAGATGGAATATAAACACAATACCAACTTTGGAAGACTTCTACAGTCTACTGAAGACCACGACATTATTGAAAATTAAAATTAAAGAACTAAGAATTTATCCAAAGCCATTTATCTACAACCCTTGGGGAAAAGTCTTATTGTTGATTGACACTATACAATAATTGATCAGACACTCTGATAATGGATTGGACATACTTATAAAGTATCTGTGTACATTAAGATCTGTTATAGTGTCAGGCTAATGTATATAGTGTACATAGTTATTTAAGATGTTATGTATAAATGCTATGGAATTCATTCAAATGTATTTGAAAAATAAAAAAAATTTTGAGGAAAAAAAAATTTGGGTGAAACATCTTTTGCCAAAAGTGGAGTTTTCTTTTTTTTTCAACTGTTCTATGATCTCACATATATAAGTTCAAGGAGCTGTGTGGGTGTCCGATTACATGAGGGTGCAGTGTGTGGGTGCAGGGTGGGGTTGCCCCCCTGTAAAAAAATCCCTCTCAGGTTTGCCAAAAGTTGTTTTAGCCTTTTTTTCAATTAATCAACACTCAATGAAAAAGTTGTTGATCACTTGACATGAATCCATCACAACACTCATAATCTTTCATAGAATCTGAAGCTACTGAGTCCTCACTCAAATAGTACAAAGCAGATAGTAGACCCTGTATACTATCTGTCATGAACTAAGCTGAGGTAAACAGTTGCATTCCTCATATAGAAAACATGTTGAACACTATTGGATTTGAAAACTTGTGCCTTAACTTAGGCCATTTACTTTTCTTTTGTGTCTTAAAACAAAGCCCTTTCCTGCATAATAGTCTCTAGCTAATCATGATCTATCAATGCTGGCCTGTTTTCCAGCATTATCCTTTTTGCAGGCCTTCATAGCTGAGGCAAAAACCTGTTCCTTTTCATACCAGGTGGCAGGCAAGAATAAAATCTCTTTGTAAAATCAGTTGACTCTTTTGCCTTAGTTGTCAGAAATTCCAGACAGTCAAACCATCCTTCACTCTCCAAAATGTCATTAAGCAGCAATTTATGCCTGTCTGCTCTGCCTGACACTGTAACCAAGTTTTAATGAGTATATACACGATTGCTCTTTTCCACCAACATATTCTCTCCGTCAATCACTCCTGCACTACAGTGATAACATAGAATTACTTTGTTCCTTTAGTAACTCTCTAGAATAGTTTCCAGACATCTTTTAGTGCTTCACATATTGGTTAAGAAACCTGAATAAACTTTTTTTGCAGCAGCAACACTGCTTCAAAAGCAGCATCTAAGTGAATTTTGCCAGAACCCTGTGACTGATCAACTGCTCTGACAGTATTTTGGATACAATAGGTTACACTAACACTTACACCACAATCATGTTGAAAAACATACTTTATATGCAAAAAAATCAAACACTTTAATTGCACCCAGTATAGAATTCCCAGAGAGAATCTGTTCCATAGTGTCTTAGATCTGTGGTATCAATGTCATGACACAACTAAAACCTCTGCAGGTACGGCAGCTGCAAGGAGTCAAACAGAACCAATATCAAAGGAAAAAAATAAGACCAGCAGCTGTAGCAACAGGATAACTTTAATCTGTCATTGTATCACATGGACAGAGTAATACACCTGCAGATTTGGGTGACTGGGGATTGAATGTAGGAGAGATTCTTTGTAGAACTCCCTATTATGAAGGGTAGACTGTGTTTCAGTTTAGACAGGAGTACCTCTTTCACATTTGCAGTTGTTGTAGATGGAGAAAATACGAGTTTTTCCTTTCCCCAAACAGCATTTTTTTATTTGAATTGTTCAACATGAAGTTTAAATGAGCAAGTGTGGTCTAGCCATAAACTAATGTACTTAAAATAAAGTATGCTTTCAGCTTCAAGTCAAGATGGGTCAGAGATGGGTCAGTCCTCACGAATGAGATTTTGCTGTGATTTGGTTTTAAAAATCATGCTTGCTGGTTTGAGGGGAGGCCAATTAAAATACCATTATTATATAAACATGAAAAGCACTTTGAAAGATCACATTTGAGTTCATTTTTGATAAGTACTGGTGTTGTCAATGGCAGAGAGTAGGATTTGTGTGCCAGAGGTTGAGAGGGGGGTTTATACAGAGAGATAAAAGAAGCGGGGCTAGATCAAAGCCTTGGGGAATTCCATCATTAACATGAGATTCCAGATTATTTAGTGTCTCCCCCCACCACCAGCACCACCACCACAGACTGACAATGTCACAAAGGGAACATGTCATTTGAGAAACAGCACTTCAGCGAGTATTGAGCAATTAAAATATTTTGGGTAAATAACTTAGTCTGACAATGGAGTTTTCTTTTTTCTCCACTATTGTGTGACCTCAGAGTAGGTGTATATAAGTTCATGAGGGTCTGGGGATGTCCTACCCCCCCCCCCCCCATGAGAGGAAGAGGAATGTGTTTGCTTTTAAGTGGGAATGACTTTGTTAACAAGGTTGGAAAACCAGGTCCTGAACTAAAGTCATCTTCAGATAGGGAGAATCTCAGAATTTAGTGGTTAAATAGATGAAAGGCCTTAGTAAACTTCACAAAAAATGGTCCTGACAGAAGAAACTTGATAGTATGTTGTCAGTGAGTGAACTGTGGGTGGTCTTGGTGTTCTTCCAGTTCAACAGCCTTACTGCAATGTGGAAAAGACACCCCACTTTAAACATAACTGCAGAACTTGGTGTAGATGATTACCTCTAGAATTTTCTGTACAAGTGGGAGGATGAAGATGGGCAATAAATCAGCTATAGATTAAGAAAACTGTGAAGGAAGTGGAAGAGAAAAAAAAACACAGTGGGTGATGAACTGGTTAGCAGCAGCATAAGATTCATATAGAGAATGGAGCAGGTTAGTACAGATGTAGATTGAAAACAGAGGTAAAATAGGTAAAAGGTTAGCAGCAGAGCAAGGCAGTTGTAAAATTAAAAACTATGCACCACAAGTTGCATTATTTCTTTTTTATTTTGCCAAACAAACTGAAGGCAAGAAATTGTTCCTCATTCCAAAGATGCACAACTACAGAGCCCGGGAATGTCACATCAATAAGAGTGTCATCTATCACAATATCCTTAGTTGTAGCAGTGCATAAACAATATCAATAAAGGGAAAGATAAAGGAATGCCCTTTTAGAGAAATAATTTCAGCAGCTGGCTGACAAACTTTGTATTGCACCCACTACTATTGTTATTCTGATGAAAGTTCCAGTTTCCACTTGGAGAACAGCTAACATTTTTGGTGATGTGTTCTGATACATTCATTACTATCACTTTCATTGTTTTTCTTTTGTTTTATTTAAGTTTTGCAGCAGTTGTCATTAAATCCTCCTGTTTTTCTTCTATGTTGATTTTTCAATTGATATGTGTGATGTTGCCAGTTGAGAGGTGCAGATATGGCTGTACAATCCATAGTAGTGAAGGAACTACATTAGCTTTCAGCTGAGCACAGAGAAGGTTTATCATGTAAGCATGTAAGTATGTTTACCTTGGAGTGAAAACTTGTTAAATTAAACTGACCCTGCAGCAATTACCAAGACGACTGTGCCATCAGCCCTTGATATCACTGGGTCATACCTTAATGGAATAATACTATTACCTCTAGAATTTTCTGTACAACTGGGAGGATGAAGATGGGCAGTAAATCAGCTATAGATTAAGAAAACTGTGAAGGAAGTGGAAGAGAAAAAAAACACAGTGGGTGATGAACTGGTTAGCAGCAGCATCTTTCTTCCTTCCATAATTTTTTCACTTTGCCTCTTCCAGCTTTTGTCTGACACCAGGCTGTGCCTGCTATCTGCTCTGAATGGCAGTTACCGATTGTTATTTACGAAATGTTGTATCTTGCAACTTGCTTTCTATAAAAATATTAATTTATATTTTGTGTTTTTACAGTTTAACAATGAGTAGCAGATTATCTGAAGGCTGTGGGACATATGAAGCCATGAGTGCTTCTGTTATATACCCGACTCTGCTTAAATGATCTATTGAAACATGCTGATTTTGATAAAATCAATAGCTTCTTCAGAAGCTAAATTGAGCATACATCAAAAAGTCTTCCTCTCTCTCTCTCTCTCTCTCTATATATATATATATATATATATATATATATATACATATATATATATATATATATATATATATATACATATATATATATATATATATATATATACATATATATATATATATATATATATATATATATATATATATATATCATTTTTTTTTATTTTATTTAACATTTGTTTTCCAGGAAAGTCTGTCTTGGAGTGAAGCCAATTTTCAGCAGAGGACTGGGGAGAAACACCCCAGGCACATGTCTTTGTAATGTGGGAGAAAACTGGAGCACCCAGAGGGAACCCACACAAATGCAGGGAGGACATGCAGACTCAGCACAGAAGGCACCCCAGCCAAGAATCGAACTGGAGAACCTCTTGCTGTGAGGCAACAACACAACTGCTGCACCACTGCACCATCCAATGCATATAGATATATAGATATATAGATTTATAAAACAAACAAATATGTTAGGGGAAAAATATAAAAAATAAAAAATGTACAATATGCTGGTTGCATAAGTTTGCACACCCTTAAACTAATACTTTGTTGAAGCACCTTTTGCTTTAATTACAGTATTCAGTCTTCTTGGGTACACACCTGCCATCAATTAAAGAGACTCTGATTAACCCCAAATAAAGTTCAGCTGTCCTAGTAGGATTTTCTTGACATTTACTTAGTTGCCCGCTATAGGAAAAGCCATGGTTCGCAGAGAGTTTACAAAGCATCAAAGGGAACTCATTGTTGAAAGGTATCAGTCAGGGGAAGGGTACAAAAAAATTTCCACATCATTGGATATACCATGGAACACAGTGAAGACAGTCATCAAAAAGTGGAGAAAATATGGGACAACAGTGACGTTGCAAAGAACTGGACGTCCCTCCAAAATTGATGAAAAGACGAGAAGAAAACTATTCAGGGAGGATACCAAGAAACCTATAGCAACACTGAAGGAGCAGCAGGAATTTCTGGAAAGTACTGGTTGTGTACTACATGTGACAACAATCTCTCATATTCTGCATATGTCTGGGCTATGGGGTAGGATTGCAAGATGGAAGCCTTTTTTTACACAGAAAAACATCCAGCCCCAGCTAAAATTTGCAAAACAATACATCAAGTTTCCCAAAAGCATGTGGGAAAATGTGTTATGTGATGAGACCAAGGTTGAACCTTTTCGCCACAATACCAAAAGGTACGTTTGGCACAAAAACAACACTTCACATCACCAAAAGAACACCATCTCCACAATGAAGCATGGTGGTGGCAGTATCATGCTTTGGGATTGCTTTTCTTCAGCTGGAACTGGGGCTTTAGTCAAGGTGGAGAGAATTATGATCAGTTCCAAATACCAGTCACTTTTTGCCCAAAACCTTCAGGCATCGGCTAGAAAGCTGAAGATGAAGAGGAGTCTCACCTTTCAAAATGACAATGACCCCAAGAATATACCCAAATCAACAAAAGAATAGCTTCACCAGAACAAAATAAAAGTTTTGGAATGGTTCAGCCAGAGCCCAGACCTAAATCCAATAGAAATTCTGTGGGGTGACCTGAACAGGGCTGTGCACAAGAGATTCCCTCACAATTTGACAGATTTGGAGTGCTTTTGCAAGGAATAGTGAACAAGTATTGCCAAGTCAAGATGTGTCATGCTGATAGACTCCTACTCAAGAAGACTGAATGCTGTAATTAAATCAAAAGGTGTTTCAACAAAGTATTAGTTTAAGGGTTTTACACTTATGCAACCAGCTTATTGTACGTTTTTTATTTTTTTTATATTTTTCCCCTACCAGATATAGATTTGTTTGTTTTTCAATTGAATTGTACAGGTTATAGGTCACATTAAAGGTGGGAAAAGTTTTGAAACCTGGCATTTTAACAGGGGTGTGTAAATTTGTTATATCCACTGTATGTATATATGGTTCCCATTCAGAAGCCTGAAACATCATAAGCCTGAAAATCAAAATCCTGAAACCAAAAGCCTGAAAATTCAGAATCCTGAATACTCAAAATCCTGAAAGCCCAAAATCCTGAAAGACCAAAATCCTGAAACTCAAAATCCTGAAAACACAAAATAGACATACTGATGTCATTGTGGCTTTGCTATTGTTAGCCCTGTGGTGTTAGGTCATGCATTGGGGTCAGGTAAGTGTGCGGTTGGTTTTATTTTAGGGTTAGGGGCGGTTTAAGTGAGTTAGGGTTAGGGCGCAGGTTAGGCATGTATGCAATAGTGACAAATATTGGGGTTAGGGGCGGTTTAAGTGAGTTAGGGTTAGGGCGCGGGTCAGGTGAGAGTGTGATAGTGACGGACCTTAGGGTTAGGGTTAGGGTCAGGGTCAGTTGGTAGATATTAGTGTCTTTATAGTGACATATTAGCATTATTTGTGTTTTCAGGATTTTGAGTTTCAGGATTTTGGTCTTTCAGGATTTTGGGCTTTCAGGATTTTGAGTTTTCAGGATTCTGAATTTTCAGGCTTTTGGTTTCAGGATTTTGATTTTCAGGCTTATGATGTTTCAGGCTTCTGAATGGGAACCGTATATATATATATATATATATATATATATATATATATATATATATATATATATATATGTGTGTGTGTGTGTGTGTGTGTGTGTGTGCGCATGTGTGTGTGTGTAAAAGATTATGTCATGAAAGGCAGGAAACTCAAAAGACAATCACAAATGGTAGAACCAAAAAGAGAAAAAAAAATCACAAAGTACTGAATGACTCTAAAGAGTGAATCACAAAGCACTGAATTCTTCTCTCCTACTAAAAAAGCCTTATATCAGTAAACCCCAGCTGCAGACATATTGTCTTGGTAGTGATACTGTTTGGGAAAAGAGTTTTCATAATGTAATGTATAGGGTTAGGGATAGGGAGGGTTAGGGTTACAGTTAGGGTTAGCACACATGAGTATGCTGGTCAGGAGGGTGATCCCCCCCAAAGTGAGTGCATGCCTTAGGCAGCAACTTATCTGCTGTAATGTATAATTGTTCTAAGAATAGGTTTATGAGTTGTTGAGTTGGAAAATTTCATTTTTGAACAACGTGGGAAAATAAATTAGATACTTTCTTATTCTGAAGGTTCTGCTCCAGGTCTACAGTCATTCATGACAATAAAACAGGTGCACAGAAAATTCCACATACTGTGTGTCTAAACCCTGTATCTCTCAGAAAAAAGGACAGTAAGTTAAGCAGTTGATAGAGTAACAGAGGCTGTTCATGGTGAGAAATTAGAAGATCAAACAAAATAATATATGTGGCATAGCGTCTGTATTTATTCCAAATTAATTAGCACTGGCAGCACCCCAACTTCAAATTAAACCATCTTTAAGGACTGCTCCAGGACAAACCTACTTTAGCTCATAGAGGATCTGAGAGATGCCACACTCACCTCCAGTTTTACCACTACCTAAATAACTGCAAAGAAAAGTCTGTACCCCTCCATCCAAAAATATTGGTTAATTCAGGAGTAAATATCTCTGATGGTATAATCAAAAAAAGTGATGTAATGAAAAGTTGCAAGAAATTGCAATTCCCCAACCTCAAGATTAAACTGAAACAGGATGGTAAGGAACTTAACGGCATGATTATAAGATATAAAGCAGAGAGTACAGGAACATACTAGCACTATTATAAGATATAAAGCACAGAGTACAAACTTACAGTTGCCACAGATAAAGGAAACTACAATTTTTTTCTTCAGTCATGTCAAGAAATTAGAGAATAATGTCCAATAATGCACTGAGCACATCTATATTATCATACATTTCTATCCCAAGGATATACTCAAAATATTAGCAGAACAAATTTAGTGCTAAATGTTATCCCATCTGCTCCTAGTAGCCCTGAAAATTTAGCTTCCCCTGGAATCACCTTGGAACAAGTCTTAGAATCTCTGACAAAAGCTAAAAATAATACTTCCATGGGACCAGATTAGACTTCAAGCTGCTTTATCGTTACTGACAAGTGTGTAGTATTTGAGCCTCTACTTGAACTGTTCAACCTCAGCCTATCCACACTGCTTATAGCTAATGCCTGGTAAACAGCCACTGTGCCTTCCCTACATAAGGGTGGCCCCTCTACAGATCCAAGTAATTATAGCCCCATCAGCTTCACCAGCCTCATACGCAGAGCCATGAAATGTATCATAGCAAAACTTATTTCAGCAGACACAAACAACTTAACTGATCTAGATTCCACACAGTATGGTTTTGTGAAGTGCAGATCATGTCTCATATACCTAGTACATGCCTTTGAAAAAGTTACAGAGGCTTAGATAGCGTTCTCTTAGTGCACACTGCTTATTTTGACCTGGCCAAAGCTTTTGAGGCTATCAAAAATTATGCTATTATTGAAAAATTAGGCAGACATAATGCAAACCTAACATCATCATCTGGATTGCAAATTGCCTATCCAACAGACCCAAGTAAAAGCTACTGACACCCTCTGTCATCATAAAATTATAACTAGTAGGGTAACCCAGCAATAGAGCCAGGCACCCTCCTTTTTTGTTTAAGGGTTTGTAAAGGGTGATAAGAACTTTTAAGTAAGTCTACTGAAAGGTGCATATGGTTGGCATCTCATGGTTCCTGTGATTCCTTGTCTAGTAATGTTCTTTTGACCCTAACAGTCATTCTGTGCAATCAGAGGAAAAAAGGAAAAATACAGCATAGCAAAAATCAAACAACAGTTCCAGGAAGAATGAAGGTAGTTAGGCTAAAATCAAAGGAACATAAACATCAGAATAATGTGAAATCCATACATCCCAGTCACACTTTCCGAGCACTATTGAAGGTGTCCATTCATGATTCCTGTCAGTTAAAAAACATATTTTTTTAGTTGTTACTAGAATCTTCTCTGCCATAGCTCACCTTTTTTTCTTTCCATCCCTGATCTCCTCAGGGATTGTTTGTATAGTACAGAACAAAGCAAACTCTGTGATCTGTACCACTCCAATTAGCTTCGGTAATTGAACAGTCATATTTATTTGTTGGGGATGAGACATTATGATTCACAACTCACTGTGCCAATGCTTTTTGCATGTTACAAATTACAGTTATTTTTCATGAATGTTGCAAAAAAAATGTTTGAATGAAAACCCTGAGAAGCACAATTTAGTTCTCAGTAATTTTTAAATTTAGTATATGTTAGAGTAGTAGTGCTTGAGCAATTTGCAATGTAACCAGTGAAATAGCATGAGATACTCTACAGCTCCTGCCTTCCTAATACATGTAAGTCCTCTATTACTACACTGCAAATGCTGCCTGCCATGCACTTTAATTTTGTGCAGTACTATGTTCTGATTATTATTTCAGAAACCCATAAAAATAATATTCATTTTTGTAAGTAGAATGCTTTAGGAGATGGTATATTGATTTTTTAATATACTACTTAAAGTAATATTATTACAAGTCCAATAGTGCAAGAGTTGGTACAGTTGTTATTTGCATAACAGCACTTCATTTCGGTATTATTTCATACAAAAACAGAAATACATTAGGCATTTAAAGTTAGCATTTAAATTCTGTTCTGACACGTTGAATGACACATTCCATGCAGTGAGGTTGCACATGCTTGAGAAAGTTTCTGATTTTATTTTTTCATACTATAGTGACTAGTGTTACTTTTTTTTTTCTGAAATGTACATATATGTGAGTATTGCACATATGTTCAGAAAGATGTAACAGATAAACCCCATGTAGTTATATGAAAGGTGTTTCACATATTACACACATTTTTTATCTGCAGTCACTTTATTATTAATTTGTATTTGTTAAGCAAATTAGAGCATTGATCTACCTGGAACTTTTTCAAACTTTGCATGAGAACACTGTCTGGTAATGGTCACACAGTAGGCAAATGGAAGTTGAGGAAATCGAACCATGCGCAAAATGGCAAAGCTCATTAACAGCACACTGTCTTCATCATCTGCTCTAAATGTCAGGGAAGAATATAGCAGATGGCTTCACAACTCTACCTTGAATCTATGTAGGCTACTGCTACTACACACTACTGCTCTTCTTTTTCCAAACACAGTCAGAACTTTTATAGCCATTCAGGTGGCACACAGGGATAAAGCCCTGACTCTGACCCAGGTGATCTGTGTTTGATTAGTGGCTATGGCAACTTACAGATCATCAGAGAGGGATGGCTGTTTCCATCCCTGGAAGGGTGGATGTCCCATGGGTGTCTCCAGCAATGCTCTCTGTTGGAGGATTGGGATGTGACTAGTGGAGGTGTGGTCTAAAGGGTTTTAGGGTGGAACATGGTTGAGCTGTCATGGAGGCGGGACAAAATGTTGTACATCCCCACTGAACAACTGCCCTGACCATCATCACAGAAGCAGCGAGGGAAGGAGGTAGGGAGGGAGGGAGGGTGAAACAGAGTAGGTTTCTAAGTAGAAACCCCTCAGCTTGAGGTAGGGCTGCACAGCACCCCCAGAATGCCCATAAGATCTTCACTGGCCCTGCTTTAAATTCAGACACTGGACTGGTGGTGATTGGAGTACTGGTAGGACCAGCAAAGGACAAGGAGCACAGGGACAGCTGTCAGAGTAACAGAAGGGGATAAAAAAGAGCTCAAGAAAAAAAAAATTACACAATGGCTCCAGTAAATAAAAGAAGCTGAATTAGACTATTGCCAGCAGTCAGACAGCACATACTGAAAAATGAGCAGCCACCAGTCTGACAAGAAGAGGAGGCTGGGATTAGAACCTGTTGCTGCTTTGGATACAATATTTGCCTGAAGCATAGTATGAGGATCAAGACCATTCAAGGATCAGTAGAATGAAAGCAGTATCAACATACAAGCAGTGTTTCTGTTATTAAAGATAAGAAACCAAAAAATTAAATTTTAAAATGTTTGAGTAGTGTATTCCTATGCTATTTCTTTAATCACTGACTAAGTATTTGGCTTGGGAAGGGACAATGTAGAATTAAGTTAATATATTTTGTAAAATAGACTAGCATCTGGCTGCTATTCTACTCTAAAATAATTGCTTCAAAGCACACGCTTCTCAAGATCAGTTCTTGGCTGCTCTACATTCAGAATTTTTTGTGTTTATTTCAATTTTCAAAAGGTATTCTAGTTTCTTATAACATCCTAAAACCATGCTGTAGATGAACTGGTAATCCCCCAAAGTGTCCATAGAAGTGTATGCTGTTTGCATATGCATATGTGTCTGTGTGAGTGTTTATGTTTATGTGTGTGCATGTGCGTGTGCATGTGCGTGTGTGTGTGCGTGCGTGTGTGTGTGTGTGTGTGTGTGTGTGTGTGTGTGTGTGTGTGTGTGTGTGTGTGTGTGTGTGTGTATGCATGCATTATGTGGTAGATCTACATCCTGCCCAGTATCTCTGCCTGCACCCACTGAGCACCTGGATGGCTTCACCTCTGCATAACTGTAAACTGGATTAAGTGGATAATCAGAAAATGAATGAATAAATGAATGAATGCAGAGACTGAAGAAAGGGCAAATGCACTGAAACCTGTCATTTGTAAATCAAGATTCCAGTAATAACTGTGGGTCATGAAGTGAACTAGTAGAGGAATAGTACACAGATCAGCACTGAAAACAGTTGGTGGTGTGAGATTAAACTACAATTCACTAAACCTTTAGCTTGGAAGAGTCCTTACCACTTATGTATTCTCATTCGAGTATCTTTGTTACTAGTATCACTTATTCCATATATCCAAACAATTATCTATTCAGTTAAGCTAAAGAACCAATAAAATACTTTTATTTTATGTTATTATACTTTGTATTGCCTACAAAATAATAGCTAGCCAATCAAAGACAAGCACATCCAGTAGAGAACCAATGAAAATACGAAAAACATAACAACTAGCCAATCCAAGGCCAGACACATGCGTACTACAGAGAACAGTTCACTCTGACCTATATACCAGCAATCTAAAAGCCATCCAGACTTACCTCATAGTAATCATACAGAAGCAGAACTCAAACATAGACCTATAAGCTGCTCGCTTACAAATACTTAGACCTTTTATTAGCTAGCTGTTCCTTGAAGATGTTTTTATTGGTTCGTTAGCTGATCAGTGTTTTGGCTTATGTTATAGTTAGTATTTGTATGTGTATTTACTTTACATGACTTTGGTCTATCTCAGACCAATCTGTTTTTCCTTTCAGTGGTTTATAAAAACCAAACCACCAGTCTGACAGAACAATGAAGGAAATCACCAGCAATTAGCGAAAAACGCAGTTTACTATCGCTTTTGTCTCAAAAGACTTCTTCAGAATAAAATAAAATGCACACAGCAGCATCCTCTTATATATCGAATCAAAATAATTACCTAATAAAACAATCAATTACTTAAAGTGCACTAGCAAAAGGAATACAGTCATTTTAAAGGCACACATCTAATAACATAACATAGACAGTTCATTTTAAAATATTCAGTCTTCTGTTCTTCAGAAAACATTTAATATTCACTGAGTCATTAATACCAGGTTTTTTTATCAGCCCCTAACCTGAGCTTCCACATCAGTTCATTTCAGTGGTTTAATGATATCTATCTGTAAGTGAGCAGCGACCGTGAACAGTGGGTGGGGTGGGGGGGGGGGGTTGTTTTCCTAGGATTTCATTTCATCAAAGAACAGAATCAAAATATTCAGTACTGCTAGGGACTGCCCCATTTAAGAACATCAACCAGCCTATCAAAAGGGTGCATTACACTCCATAAAATATTTTATAACACTGTGACATCTGATCTGGGTAAGAAAAACAAAGAACCATGCAATATGCTTGGTTTTGACAGATTTCAAGTGTACAACAAACCTTTTAATTGTATCTTTATTTTCTACTACTATCAAATACCAGGTTACTTAATGTTAAACATGTCCTTACAGACAGCAGCTTGTTTAGCCATTGGCTTTGTCCCTAATGAGTGGCACACTGCAGTAGTGATGCTCCTCCGTAAGGGAGACCTTTAAACTGACCTGGGTAATTACAGTCCTTTCAGCCTTACAAGCCTCCTCTGCAAAACCATGGGGTGAATTTTAACTAAACATATAAACTGTAATCTAATGACCCTTGTTTGACTTGACCCCAACGCTCTGGCTTTATGAAGGGTACAGCCTTCTATGTAACCTGGTAAACTTCTTGGAAAGGGTTACAGAGGCTGTAAATAGTGCCCATGCAGTACACATGGTACATGTTGACCAGGCAAAGGTCTTCAACACCATTCCCAATGGTGGCATCATACAAAAGCTAATTGTTATAAAAATAAATCCTTATGTTGTAAGAAGGATAGGAAACTGGCTGAAAGATAAAACCCACACTGTGTGAGTTACTGGTATCTCATCAGAATATATGAAAGTGGCCAGTGATGCCTCTCAGGGCTCAGTGCTGGGACATCTCCTTTTTGGTATTTACTTCTGAGATCTCCAAGTGGAGAGCCAAGACCACTGACTAACAAAGTTTGCAAATGATAGCAAACTGGAGGTCATTGTTAAGTCACCCTATGACACCCAAACTCTCTTGAATGAACTCTTTGTATTAAACTCTTGGTGTACTAAAAATGGTCTCAAGCTAAATACTAAAAAGTACAGTATCATCACTTTTTGTTGAAAAGACCTCCCATCACCATACTTTATAGACAACACAGGGTTCCTATCACGTAATCAAACTTCCAGAAGATCAAACACCAGAAGTTCAAACTTGGAAGTTCGAAAGTTGAAAATGTCAAAGCCGTGAAAGTCCGAATTCTTTCCCAGGGAAAGAATTTGGTTGGATGTTTCTGTGGCTTCGACATTTTCTCCACTGTGGTGCAGAAGTTATGGAACGGGTTAAGGTAAGTGTGTGATTGTGACAGACGTTGGGGTTAGGGTGCGAGTAAGGTAAGTGTGCGATAGTGACGGACTTTAGTGTTAGGGTGCGGGTAAGATAAGTGTGCGATAGTGATGGACTTTAGGGTTAGGTTGCGGGTAAGGTAAGTGTGCGATAGTGACAGCCTTAGGGTTAGGGTTAGGGTTTGGGTTTGGGTTAAGGTTAGTGCATAGATAGTTGTGTATGTAAAGTTTAGTGTAGGTTTATAAGGTTTTTGGTGTGCTTGTGTTGTGTGTGTGTTTTTTGGAACAACAAATTTTTTCCCTGGGAAAAAATTCGCTGTTTTGATGTTATCACATTTTGATCTTCCAAGTTCGAACTTATGGTGTTCGAAATTTTGGAAGTTCGATCACATGATATAGACCCAAAAACACACCACTACAAATGAAAATTTTGCCAAGGACCTAAGTACTTGGGTTAATAGCTTCCTCTCTTTTGACCAGGGAGGTAAAGATTCCTGTCCCAGAGACTTCCCATACTCTGGAACAAACTACCTATCTATATCAAACAAAGCTCCTCATTAGCACTCTTCAAGAAAAATCTTGATGATTGGATGGGAGATAGGAAATTCACCCTGGGGATCACTTCTGTGGCTCTGCTCAACAGGGGCACAGGAAAATAATTTTCTTGGGTGGCGAAAGCCAGGGTACCTTTTGGCTAGGCTTATATAGGCCCTAGGGCCAATAGCCTAGTACCTACCTATGAACCTTTGAACCATCAATTGACAATAGTTTTCAGGAAATCCTTTTATTTAGTCCATTTAATAGCCAAAGAAATATCGTCCCATACTAAAGAGGTAATCAGTCCATTATACTCAGCACTGATCAGGACAATTATTGAGTACGATGCCCCTTTAGAGGTGTATCTTATTAATCTACCAAACAATTAGCAAGACCCTAAAGGTTCCTAAGCAAAATGATCACAGTCCTAATGTCCTTGAGCTACCAAGATAAGCTGGAAGTTCTATTTATTTCTTCAGTGTCATAAAGACGTATGAGGGGAGATCTCTGTCTTACTTACTGCATATTAGAGACTCGGTTGACTTGGACCTTCTGTTTCTCTGCAGGTCCAGTCTCTCCAACAGTACTAGAACCAGGGACCTAAATATTCACCAACAGATAAATGCAGCACAGTGTAAGACAGTGCAGGAAAAAAACTTCCCCTACATGTTAAGTGGTGTGATTCACTACCTTATTTTAAACATAAACTAGTGACTGGATGGGTATCCATAAATTTACTCTAGGTCTGACTGGCCCTCCTGGAGAAAGAAGGTGCTGCCTGAGGGAGGGTGTTGACAAGGCATGAATGGTCATATGATCATAAGATTCATTGGCCTTGGAATATCTATGAATCTAAACTGTTTTTATGGTTTAATCCCATAGCTTGTCAGGAAATCTCGGATCCTGAATCGTATAAAGTGGGTCTAAGCGAACAAATGTAATACTGCAACTTGATTGCTACCAGGAAGTCAGTCTAGCTCCAGTGAAGTGTACCTCTGTGGAAAAGACTGCCTAAAACAGGTTATTAGACAGGAGAGTCAAAGCCTGTCCTGATACTCAGTGGGAGAGAGGTAATAACCACGCAGGTCTGTGTCAACTTAAGGAAAGCTGCTGTTAAGGGATGAGTAGTAGGGCATATAAAATATTGCATGATAACTGTAGGAATCAGTCAGAGGAGGTTCGAAATGATTGGGAAGAGAGATTGTATAAGCAATTCACAAAGAAACAATGGGAATATATATGTATGACTCCTAAATTTGCAACAAAGTCTAGAAAATGTAGGATTTTTGCTTGGAAATGTTTGCATAGGTATTTTTATCCCCCAAACAGATTCCAAAGATTTTTTTCCTCAGATAGATTACAAATGTTGGGGGTGTGATGGGGAAGAAAGACTTAATTGGGAACATTTTTTGGGAGTGTAATGAGTTGGCATACTTTAAAAATTCCCTGAAGACTACTCTGTTAGAAATATTTGGTGAGCAAAATCGAGTAGTTAGGGAAATTACTTTTTTTGGCAGCCACCAGAATTAAATTTAGCAAGGTCTTACTATGTCGAGGGAATTTCAATTCCATATCACAGATAAAAAAACAATTACTAACGTTTAAACCAACCATACTAGAAGTAATGAATATTGTAATTGAGATAAAAAAACTGCAAGTGGGGTCTTTAGAAAAGGGTAGGAGTAAATTACATAGAAAAAATGTGAATTATGGGAACAATACATGCAGAATAATGTTTTGGGGGAGGAATGAGGTTTAAGGGAAGGCAGGAACTGAATGAGCTATGTAATGTTTGAGGGACAGTAAGTGTATAGAAGATTGTATGTGGATGTATAGTGTTTGCAACTGAAAATATATCCATGTGGTTCATTTTCATTTACATAAATTAATAATTCCCTATGTCATAAGTGATAATTCAATAAAGATGCTTCTTGTTTAAGAAAAGTATGTGCACGAATGTAATGTCTTACTGTATTTGTATAAATGACTGTCTTTAGTGCTCTTGATGCCAGGTTATGGCTAAAAAGGGTCAACAGACTAGTCCACTTACCTCGTAAACAAAGAGTAATAAATAAACAAACTGTCCTGAATTTTGAAAATGTCCCTGCTTTTGCCTCACTTTGTTGCCTTGTCCCTCATAAAGTGCTTGATTTTCTGGTAAATCACTCAGAAACATACCTCTCGACTCTCCAGAATTTCACAGAATGCCCAGATTATTGCTTCATATTTTTGCTTTGTTCCTCATAAATGTGTGGTTTTCTAGCAAACCACTTGGGATTGTGCTAACTAAATAATACGGCATTTAAGTATCTGAATTCAGATCCTTCCAAAAATGCATGCTAATGCAAAACTTTGTATTAAGTTTATAAGCTCAATATTTAAAATCTATCCCAAATTTTGGTCTTTTATCCTCTCACCCTCCCCCCATTATTTTTGGCTTTGTCCAGAATTTGTAAGTAAAAGTTCAGGGGTATGCTGAGAACTGCAGTTAGTCCCTAATGCCAGACATTACAGTTTCATATTTTGAATGATCAGAAAATGCATGTTGATGCAGAACCTACTCTATTATAAATTTTAAATGAAGTAATAATGTTTAAAGAATTGTCCCTAGTTTTGAACCATCATGCCCCATGTTTTTGTCTTTTGTCAAAAATTTCTGAGGAAAAGTTAATTGGTGTGCCTCAAAAAATAATAAGTTAGGTGTCATGGTAACTGTAGGCTCAGGCAGCAGGAAGAAGATTGTTACTCAAATCATCTTTTTCCAGCTGCCTGAGTTCGCTGTTACCTCAAAAACACTGGTGTGAATGCTTCCATGTAATTACTATTCCAGCAGCAGTTTCAGGGCACATTGGGCAGCTGTTGAAAGGGTTCCAGGTCCTATGTTTACATCTGTTAATTTTAGAAACCTGGTGCAATGAGTGAATTGAATATTAAATAGTGGTATTAGTAGATGGTACCTTGGCATCACTATAAGGTGCGAGTCAGAGATGTCTCTTCTTTGAAATGAATTGTCGTTGTAGTAAGCAGAAATGGAAAACTGTTTCAAAATGTTGCCACTGCGTAAGGGGGACTGTGGAACTCAAAGAAGATGGTTATTTAATTTACAAGTGGTTAAAGTTTTGTTGGAGCCTTTTTATGATAATTGTAATGGTCATTTCTCCCTGAACGTGATAGAATACAAACCAGAAATGTCTGTGATCCTGCTTCTAAAGATTGTTTCCAATATTTTAATGTTAGAATAAGATAATTTTTAGAGTTAAGCACAGTTCAAAGGAAGAGAGCACTGAAAAGCACATTTCTGTGAGTTGGAGTGATCACAATTGGTATAATTGTAACTGTTGCATAGGTAAGAACATATGTGGAGGTCCAAAGGCATAAACTTACAGAATGGAAAACTGTTGATGAATTAAACGTAACTGGTCTTTATAAAATGTTCCTTATAGACAGTGTCACTACAGGCAAATGAAAGTTGGTCAGTTTCCCAAGGATATTAGTAGCAAATCTTGTTTTATTAATGCTGATATGCTAAATGGAAATAGCAAATTGTTGCAAATGATGTGTAGATACAAAGTTGTTAGCTTGATAGGCAATAAGTTATATGTTGTCATCATATGCCCAAAAACATATAATAATGCCTAGCTAGGAATGAGGCACGTGCACTTATAATCAGATTATGGGCTAATGTTCTTATGTTTGTTCTTATTTGTGTGTGTGTGTGTGTGTGTGTGTGTGTGTGTGTGTGTGTGTGTGTGTGTGTGTGTGTGTGTGTGTGTGTGTGTGTGTGTGTGTGTGTGTGTGTGTGTGTGTGTGTGTGTGTGTGTGTGTGTGTGTGTGTGTGTGTGTATTTTTCTTAATACTGAAACTGAAAAGTATTACTTGTTGCTAGAAGTGAATAGTAAGTTAATCACATATTTTTTCTTGTTGGAGGGCAAACCTGGAATTGATACAGCTTTTGATGTGTGTATGCATTTTTAACAGGTTAGCTTTTAGTTGACATTGCAGTGTTATCCAAAAAGAGACTGGAGTGTGAGCAATTATTGGTAACTTTCAGGAAAGAAGCTCAGGAGATAGTTAAGCAGATATAGTAGTAGTAGGAGAGGTCACTAGAGGTGAAAGTAACAGGACATAGCTGTAGTGATCCACGAAAGTGAAACTACAGTACTAACGTGACTGTGGCTATATAAAACTGTATATCTACATGGCAACGGCTGTTTACCGTATAATTTACTCTTTCAACTTTATTTCTTACTTTATATTTTCTGCATCTCTAAAAAGAGCAAACAGCAGAATTTCATTATAAAAGTGAAGCTAGCCATTTAAAAACAAAGCACGAGAAACATTACAACTCTGATATATTAGCTCTTTTTTTATTAAGTGATTATGTGTTATACACTAGAACTCCAAGTGCAACATCTTGTCTATTTCTGTATCAGGTCTGCACAGTATATGAACTGTATGCCCCTCTGTTGTAGAGATTTAGGGACCCTTGCTAATTAGGTAGGCAGGACGGGGTGAACAAGTGTCAGATTTAAGATATCTTGACCTTGGTATTTAGTTTCTGCCAAGGAAATGCATGGGTGCTGCATAGAGAATAGATGGAGTCAGTACTTGTGTCAGCAGTCAGCTAGACAGATGTACATCCAAGTAGTCGACAAGGTGGGAGGAGAGACTATTGGCATCTTTAGATATACAAGAACCCTTGGGCCTAGTTCATCTGTGGGAATAGATCGTAGGAGATATGCTGCTGGCTACCTGTAATGTGGAGGCATAAACAACCCTATAAAAAGAAAGATGGTTTTGACAAGACAGAGTGGGAACAAATTACAGTTCCGAAGGTAGGACTCAAAGCTAAAGATGGAAGGACATCAATAACTACGTAGAAAAGGTGTTAAAATGATGGAGTGGAAAACAAGAACTAGTTATATTATTGCAAGATGAGTGGACATAGAAAGTAGTAGCATTATGATGAAATGAGGCAGAAAGGTGATTACTAGTCAGAGTATCGTATTATCTGGGTTCAGTGTTTAGTCCAAACCATGATGATATCAAGCTTTTGGAAGGGTTCTTGAAAATGAAAAGAGCATCAGAAAGTAAAATGAAAATGTTCTAATTGGGGCTGACTTTAATGTAATTCTGACTCACAGAAAGACATGATTTTTTTAGAAAAATAGAAAGTCATGTATAAAGTAGAAAAAAACTGTAATCCATGATATAGAGAAAGAAGAGATTTCTGAATGAGTGGAAGAAATTGTGAGGTAGGAGAAGAAGATTTTATATGACTAGGGATGACAGACTTTATAAGCAGACTGTATAGGATTTTAGTGGGATATATGAATGTAGTTGATATGAAAAAGTGAAGTTGGAGAATAGAAATGTCTTGGACCACACAATGGATAGAACAGTGGTAGACTGCTAAACTGGGAGAAATAGAGTAGTTATTCTCATGTTTGAAATGAAATTGTCTTAAGAATGAATTATATAAAAAAGAGTATTTAGAATAAAAAGATATTATTATATATCCATTTAAATATGTCAGAGCATGCCGAAGTATGTTTATAATACTGAATCACAGTATTCCTTCAATAAAAAAAGCTCCTTATGGAAGTGTGAGACACAATAATAAATATCCTGCGGTATCAAAAATTGCAATATGATTCAATCAAAAAACAGTGAATTCTGAAATTCAGTATTACTCCATTAAAGCCCTTTTGCCCCCTACTGTGATATTTTATACTCCCCATACCATTGACATGGACTACCTCCAAGATAACTATACCTCAGAGTAGGAGGAATACATTGAGGTACTACAGTCTTGGTAGTAGTACTTAGTCCCATTATTCACACTTCAAATTTCATTGCTGGTCCTCATCTTTCAAAGGTCATCTAGTCAAAAAATTACCTTAACCAAAACTGCAGCTTAGAAACACACAAACAGTAACACTGGTACAGCGTGTTTTCCATGTTTCCAATATGAATATTGTACAATTAATATATATAGCTGCATTAACTAGCAGAACATCCTGTACTCCCTGTCTGAGAACTGGAGATGATCTAGCTGTCATGTTTTAGTGACAGACATATTTGTCTGCAGTAAAGTAAATTTTTATTGTTAAAAAATAAATTACAAATAAAGAATATCGGAGTTCCTGCACCAAATTATATCTGCAATCATGTAAAATCATTCATTGATCTTCTTGCCTGAATCTGTATATTTGTCATTACCAAGTATTGGTGAGTAAAGCATATGATATCACAATCATAATGCTAATCCATTGCTTCCCTATTATCATCTTTTGTCTTACTGCAACATTTTATTTAAAAAATATGAACTCAAAACAAGAATAACCACCAACATCTACACGCGGATCGTGTACCAGATTATATTTATAATTGTGTAAAATAAAGTAATATATTCATCTAGCTTTCATATCCCTATTGGGTATCAGAGTACAGCACATATCAAAGCAACAAGACCAAAATGATGTATGTTACTTTTTTATGACCGTTTTACATGTGCTTTTACATAGTAAAATTATTAGTTCAGCCTCCAAATGTTATAATTTAATGGTTCCAATGTTATTTTTGAATGGAGGAATGAATATAGCATTTAGCCAAAAGTATTATGGGCTAGTAATGTTGTTCCACAGTACTGTAACATCCTAGTGTGAACACCACGTCAGATATTTTAATTAGGTAAAATAATATTCCTTTCACCTATATTTGGCTATTTCTTCTCATTACTGGATGCCAAAAGGCATTCCTTGTAAAAGTTTTAATACGACAATACTTCTTCAAAACCTGTTTCTTTAAATTTGATAAATGTAGGATTACACCAAACTTAAATTCTTTGATTGCTGCTAGTCATTGGTAAAGTGCAAGTTTGAGCATTTTAAAAGTGTAAGTGAGTGGCTTTCTTCCAGTAACTTAAACTGTTAACTTTCAGTGCAATGTGTGATCTATTGGAATTTGGCAAACAGTATAAGTGCAATCTCAGAGTGGGTATATTTAAACTAGTGGGGGTATAAGTGACATTGTCTCTCATAAGTCCCCAGCAAAACAATGATCTTTCTATTTTAAAGGGATTTGATGGATTCTGTAGGTTCAGTGGAACCTGTTTAATCTGATGTTTTGTATTCAACAATTTTAGTTCCCATTGTAAGAGGACATTAATGAACAGATGCACATCTTAACACTTTATATTGCTACCACACAATCACCGTTCTTGCAAGCAAATATCCAAAAGTGTATTCATGATAATAAGAACAAAATTATTCTGCTTTCACAAGTGCAGTTTTGTGTTTTGAATTATACAGCGTCCACATACTGAACTTTGTGCAGCTGAATAAAAACAGCATTTAGCTGTGCAAACTCTAACAACATGGGACAGTCAGTTTTATACAGTGGTAAATATATATATATATATATATATATATATATATATATATATATATTTTTTTTTTTTTTTTTTGCCAGAACTGCAGCAGCAGCAGCTTCTTACTTTAGTGTTCTTTTAGATTTGTTACCACTGAAACACTGCAGTATTGAAATATTAATGCAGGACTGCAAAAGCATGGCATGGCTTTTAACAATTTGAAGGAGATTGCTAGGAATTAAGAAAATGGCCAGAGATTTGTTTTCATATTCTTAGTTCAAGACACTCTTCCTCCTTATTACTATTTATAACATACTGTCTATAATCATATTGATATTCTTAAACAGGTAGTTCCCTACTGTCCTCTCAGTAGCAAATCATATTGGTCTTTTATTTATTTGCATTCTTTCCTACCACAGCAACTCTCCTACAAAGCAATATGTTACTTTGGTGCACACATGCAAGCCTGCAAACAATTATCAGTGATATATAACATCCATTCTAATCCAGAACAGCAAAGGATAGTTAATACAAGATGTGTTATCACTCGTGCAGGCAAAAAGTTAACATAAATTACCCTAACGTACATTTTAATATGTACGTCCAAACAGAATAATAAAAAGGATTTGTTTAAAACCAGTTTTGCCTTAATGCAGTTATGACTGTTGTATTTTTACGTGATTACGTGTCTGCTGTTCATTGTCAGTTTAATTTGGAAATAAAGTGTTTAACATAAAAAAATGATCCTCAAACTACTTTTGAGGATTTAGTTTGTTGTTTATGCTATGAAAGATCATCTAAGACATTGGAATTGATAATTGTTCTGTGGGTAGTCTGGGAGTGGTGGCACAGTTGTTACAATCGATTTTTGTTACATTGAAATAGTATTGTTATTGTCAGGTATATTCATTTCAGAACAATAATAACAAAAAGGGAAATCTACCTGAAAATGAAAGCTAGAACAGTAGTCATGGATTTCATCAAAAGGAAATTCATCTCATTTTGATTAAATAAAAACAGATTTACAAAAACAGACATTTTCAACAGAAGACTGATTTCAATTAATGGCAGCAATATAGATTTCTTACGTGTATAGACGTATCTGAAAGAGCATTAAGTTACTGTATAACTTTTTCCTCTGTTTGTTGGGTATTGCCATATTATAGAGTACGTCATATTACTTTGAGCCACAACAAAAGGGCAGCTGATCTTTCTCCCAAGATATTGTGATCTCAGAGATGATTATATAGGGTAAAGCTCCATGCATGAATGGGGGTATAGGGAACTTGTCCCCCTATAGAAAACACTATCCCTGGGATTTATTAACACCTACATTAAGTGTACACTAAGTGTACACCATTCTGAGTGAACAGACAACACAAGCTAAGTCACACCTTCTTCCTCCTAATTTTAGTTCTTTTACTGATTTTCTTGTAGCTTTAAATACTGAGGAGGATTCATAAAGGTTCCCACAAAGTGTAGACCACATGTACACTTAGTATAATCCACATGTACACTTAGTATAATCTTTCTGAGTGACTAGAAAGCACAAAACACATGGTAGGGATGATTCTGAATACAGATCTTGTACACACTGTAGGTGCTATTGAATTTGGCCCTGTTTTTTTTTTTTTTCGTTTTATTTTGAAAATAGTGTTCTGACCACTGAAAGCATATTCTAAAGATTATGCTGTTGAGTCATGTGACTAAACATTATATTACTTGAGCAGAATGAGAAAAACTTCTCATTCAGAGAGCCAATGATATTACAGTATCAGTGAGTAAATATCTTACTGGCAAGTTAAAATGTATTCTGGGAGCCTTCAATGACAATACAATTGAATGAAATCAGACACCTTATATAGTTAATAGAAACACACTCAGCAATAAAGATACTAAAAAAGCACCACTAGAACAGAAGATTAAGGCTGTGAAAAACCTTTACTTCACAGTTGATAACTGTGAAGTAAAGGTTTTTCACAGCCTTAATCTTCTGTTCCAGTGGTGTTTTTTTAGAACCTTATATAGTTATACTGAAGAAAGTGGCTGTTTTCTTTTTACAGTATAGAAGAATGAGGTTTGAGCCTATTCCAACTGTGATGATTGGGGAGAGATTGGCGAAGGCTGCCAGCCTAGTCAAATAGAATTTGATACATAATATTATCAACTGTATAAATAAATGTAAAATACAGGCTTGTGTTTTAAATGTAAGAAAACACTGAAAAATGTGAACTTCAAGATTGTTGCAACATTGCCATCTGCTGTAAGGAAAACCAAGCCAAGTATTTCAAATGTGTCTTGTAAAGTTGAAAAGATCTTATGAATCTCTTTAATGTTTTACAAGTCAGTTCCAGTGCAGCTAGATGAAGGTTTCATGCCTATTGTTTTAAGGCTAAAGTTTATGACCAGAATTTCGATGTGGAAGGTGCTTTATTGCTCTAGTTTTTTGTTAGAATATACATGTGAAATGTCTTCTATTGTAAGTTTCTGTGCAGCTGTTAGATTGCTAAATAATGCAGTTTGCCTGGGAAAACCTAAGTGTCAAAAATGATGTAATTTGGGGAGGGACGCAGCAAACATGTTTGTTAGTAATGTTTAAATACTATTTCTCACAAGAGACTAGAGAGCATTTTGATCTTGATATCCAACTTATCAGCACTCTGCAATGTGCTCACATGTAAGTTTTAGCACTGTGATTTATTGTAGGAATAGTTAAAGCCAGTAAAGATTAATTAGGTATTTTTCTTTGAAATCAGACCTGTCCTACTGTATTATTTTAAGTTTCTGTGGGATCTCTGAACTCTTAGATATCTCAGTAGTGTAGTAGTTTTGTCTTGTGTTTTAATTATTTATTATTAAATATTTTTAAAACCTTCTACCTGTGGCTGATTTGTGTAGAGATAAGCTCTAGAGTAGGAGTGTCTGTGAAGTTGTATAAATACTTATCCCAAAGTGTGTGTGTGTGTGTGTTGTGTCAGCTACTTGGCAGGGACATGAAGCACTAGTTGGACAGAGAGGGTATGGGAGGTTTTAGCTTGCCCAGTTAGGCTGAGACCTGGACCCTATAGCTGTGCCAGTGGGGAGTCTTATTGGGGACCTGGTGAGCAAGGGAGCAACCAGCCCCAGACTGACTGTGATCTCTGTATGCACATAAGGGAAATTGTACTTCACTGTGAGTATTAGTTATCCTTTTCTCTTCTTTGAGACAACCTCCCTGGTATTAGTGGTGAGGATTGAGGCTACTTGATTGCTGGGCCAAGGCACGGTCATCACACCAACTTTTAAAAGTATTATTAGGAATACCTTGGCTAATGTTAAGACATTTCATTTGCTTCCAGTAACTACCTATAATAACAAAACTCTTGATAGGTTTTAGAACAAAAACAGACTTATTTCAGCCAAAATGTATGCATCATTTTATTGGAATCTCTTTTTTTGCAGTAGAAGTACTACTATGACTATGGACACTATCAACATATATGTACGTATAGCCTCACAGCAACAGATTCCTGGTTTGATTCTTGGCTGGGGTGCCTTTTGTGTGGACTTTGCATTCCCTCCCTGTGTTTGTGTGAGTTTTTCCAGGTGTTCAAGTTTCCTCTCAGATTCCACAGGAATGCAGTAGGTGCATTGCACACTCTACATTGGCCATAGGTATGAGTGTGTGTGCAGGTGTGCAACAACCTATGGCAGGATGAGACAGCCAGTAGTATAAACCTTGGCTCTACATGATTGTCACTGTTGAAGTGACACCTTGACCCAATGTACAAAAATGGGGGAAAGGGGTTTGTGGATGGATGAATAGATGGTATATATATATATATATATATATATATATATATATATATATATATGTGTGTGTGTGTGTGTATGTGTATGTGTGTGTGCGTGCATGCGTGTGTGTATGTATGTGTATATATATATATATATATATATATATATATATATATATATATTTATGAGAACTTGAAGATGTAGCTATGAATGAATATATATGTGTATCTATATCTATATCTATATATATATATATATATATATATATATATATATATATATATATATAATTTTTAATTAACACCCGGATAGTCATTTTTAACTGACTCCCATATTTAGTCAAACACTATGTAGTTAAGTCAGTGAATTCACAGAAACATGATGGTAAGTTTCATCTTACCTGCAATGTTGTACATTCTCAGAGTTAGTATATATAGAGATGTGGGGTGTGTGGTGCAGTCCACCACTTGGAGGTGCAAGAGGCTTGTCCGCTTGCATTTTTTATGTTAAAACCAAGCTTGTATATGTGCAACTTATTATTTTATGATTATGTATGTTGCAACACTTCCCACTTTGTATGTTATCTATAGATCTTGTGAAAAGACTGTCTATAATAAGTTAGATGCTTGCATCAGAATATTCTTGGCTGGACAGTAAAGAGAGTGATGCATATTCTATTTTACTGATGTGCATGTACAAACCAACTATTGCATTCTCAGTATTTCAAGTATTATTTCATTTACTTAATGACATTTGAGGGGAATGAAAGTAATATTACAACACACTGCTAACTGAAAATGTATTTGCAAACTGGTCTTTTTTGGTTTGGATGGATATCCCTTATAGTCCTTTGAAGTGAGCAGGATTTGGGACAATTAATAAACAGACATACCTCTATAAACCAAATAGCTTAAGTTTACTAAAATTGATTTAATGTTTACAGATTTTACTTGGTATGATAATACTTATGTTATCATTTCAAGCTATCTATGAGATCACTGTATAATTAGCACAATAAAAAATAAAATGTATCATGTAATGTTGCAATTAACAATTTGACCATTCTACTTATAAAGTTTTGTAAAATGATAAAGTATTAACTGCAAATTCATAACCAAATTTTAATGCACCACTGCCACACAACCCAGCTCTTAAGAATTAAAAGTTGTGTGGCTTGTGGCACTGGTAGATTTCATTTTGGTTCTTGGCCTCTTGGCACTGGAAGCTCCTTTGTGTTTGTGTTTAATCCATGACATGGTATAGTTATAGTTTATAGTGAGATTAATTCATGCTTGATATGTTTTTTTTCCCTGCATCCTTTCTACACCCGCCTACTATCAACCCACCACTGGTCTTACTGCCATTCGTCCCACACTGAAACAGCAACTTCAGTGACCTTTGGCAGGAATGAGGTCCAATTTGAAGGGCTGTCATGCAGGCACCCATTGAGGGCATTTGGCTTTACAATTAAGTCCCTAACCACACTTCAGCATCTGATGTTTAGACTTGCTTATACAGCAATCTCCAAGTTACAATGATTTCCCCGAAATGTATCTGTGATTTTGCACACTTATATTGAAGAGTACCATATAACCACAGCTTGGCACTGCCAACTGTGTATCTTCAGCCTATCGCTTTGTACACTGCATGCCCTGCAACAGAGTAGACCACCCCCTTCTCCACATGATGGAAGAACTAGCAACAGGCATTCAGTCCCATCCCCTATGCCCCCACAGACCACCAACATGCAGGTTGCTAGTCAGTCTAGGATCATTGGTGTTGCAGTGACATCATTATCCACAGGTCTCTTAAAGCCACAGTTTGTCCATAAGGGTGTGGACTTAGTATTTAAATGCTCAAACCTTCTTCTTTTTTTTTTGGCTGTTCCCATTAGGGGTCACCACAGCGGATCATCTGTTTCCATTTCTTTCTATCCTCTGCATCTTGCTCTGCCACACCAACCACCTGCATGTCCTCTCTCATAACATACATAAACCTTATCTTAGGCCTTCCTCTTTTCCTGTTACCTGGCATCTCCATCCTTAGTATCCTTTTCCCAATATACCCAGACTCCCAAAGAAGAAGACATTATCCCCTGTCATGGATCATTTCATTCTCCAGTGTTTTCATTTTTGGATATAATAATAGATTTATTCTAACGCATCCCATTGTTTTGCTGTTACTCTGCCTTAAAATGTAACTGTAAAATAAGTATGACAGATATTATATAATTTTACAGGCTGATAAAAAGTACTTTGCATATAAATGTAGTATAAACAAAATAATGTATTCAACCATTTACAGAATAATCATGTATCTATACGAAAATGTTTTCCTAGCTTAAAAGGAAGATAATGTTGAAGAGACATTTCAAAGTATAAGCTTTGAAGTTTTGGATAGTAATTAATAAAGAGCTGAAGGACTTTATCTGGGAGGGGAAGATGGCAAAAGTTAAGTGGGATAAACTGATTCTTCCAGTAGAACAGGGCGGATTGGGATTACCCAATATGAAAGGGTATTTCAGAGCTACACAGTTAAGACTCCTATATATAGAACAAGCAGAAAGCTATAATTCAAATTGGAAAGGATGATGATAAAACGGGAGAAGCTCAAGAAACAACGAGAGACTGGAATTTTGGATGTATGCCTTTAAGGAGAATAACAATAATCATACAGAATATTATATCCATAAAGTAGCAGAACGTATTCTAAAAACTAAACCAACATGGAAATGGAGAAAGGAGATTCTGCCAATGGAGATGACTGCATTTAGGGATAAGGACAATAGGCAAGAGGGGCCTGGAATTTATTGGAGAAAACTGGTAAAGGAACCAAGGTATTGGGAGCAAATAGTGAGGGAAAGATGATAGAATGGGAAAAGGCAAGAATTTATTTGGTCTGCATGTTAGAGATTGCCTTCCCTATCAGGGATTGATATCAGAGTATAGGCAAAGAGAAAGAAATGGGGGGGGGTCCTAAACAAAAGACCAACACTGATAGAGTTTTTAATAGAATCTAGAACATAGAAAATATTGCATGATAACTATAAGAATCAATCAGAGGAGGTTAGAAAGTATTGGGAAGAGAGATTGGATAAGCAATTCACAAAGAAACAATAGGAGGATATATGTATGTCTGCCAAATATGCAAAAAAGTCTAGAAGATTTAGGAGTTTTGCCTGGAAATGTTTACATAGATATTTTATACCCCAAGTAGACTCCAGAGATTTTTTTTCCTCAGACAGCAAATGTTGGAGGTAAGAAGGGGAAGAAAGAGGAAATTGGGAACATATTTCCTGGGAGTGCAGTGAGTTGGCAGACTTTAGTGAATCCTTGCAGGATGCATTGTCAATTGGAAGTTGTGAATATAGTAACAGAGATGAAATAAAAAAACTGGAGTTGAGATCTTTAGAAAAGGGTAGGAGCAAACTACATAGGAAAAATGGGAATTGTGGGAACAATATATATACAAGGGAAGAATGAGGTTTAAAATACAGCAGGACTTAAATGAGCTGTGTAATGTTTGAGTGAGGAAGATTGGGTAGATTATAAGTGATGTAAAATACTTGCAACCAGTAGTGTGTCAGTATGGTTTGTTTTCATTTATATAAATGTATGATTGCCTATGTAGTAAGTGATGGCTTAATAAAGATGTTTCTTGTTTGAAAAAATGCAGGAATTGAATAATGTATGTAATGTTGCTTAGGTTATATGATATATAGCAATATATGTGAAGTATAATGTTTGTTATGTTAATATAGTTTGATTACTTTTACATGAATGTAATTTTGCCTATGTCACAAGTGATAATTCAATAAAGCTGTTTGAAAAAAAAAGTATAAACTCTGTAGCACTTGTGTAACATTTAACTTTTTAAACTTGATGTTCTGCAGTCAAAACATAAAGAAACAGTGGAGCTGTGGAGTTGTATAGTATTCTCTTCTCAAAGGAAAAGCTATACCTCTGGCAACCATCTGTATCGTTAATTTTGTTAAGGCTAGTTTTGCCTTTATTGTACTACATAAATCTCTTGATGAATAAGTTTTTATGTTGGGAAGGGATTGTTTTTGCAGCCTATAACAGTAATTATGCAGATATCATCTGGCTAGCTTTTATTTATGAAGCTTTTATTGAAAATCAATATAAAAGTGATGTTAGTGTTGACAATCTAAATGTAGATGTACTGTATCTCTCAAATTGCTGCTCTCCTAACTTGTTTACTTAATTCTTCTCTTGTAAACAGAAACATTCATTTTACATGGAAGAGAGAAATGGCAGGTCATATTAAAAGGGACCAATGGCAGGAAAAGTGTTTAATCCAATTTCTTTGCTTTTTAGATTTCAATGTATTTGCTGGAATTATCTGCAGACAAGTGAAAAATACATTTAGCAAAATGTAATTTGGTGAGTTTTTTAATATATTTAAATTATGTAGTTGTTATACACTGTTATATTTTGGTTGCGCAGCTTTTACTTCTTCAGTTTGGTTCTCAGCTGGTGTTCCTTCTATATGGAGTCTGCATGCCCTCCGTGTGTCCACATCAGTGTTGTCACAGGCTCAGGTTTCCTTCTACATGCTAGAGCTATGCCACAGGTGAATTAGGCATTATGCAAAATAGCCATAGGTATATGTGCTTTGTGTGAGTGAATGTATGTTGTAGCAGACTGGCATCCTTTTCAGAATTAGTTCTTCTGCCATGGTACATATGTCACTCCGGTACTGTTGTTTTGACTGTATCTTAGTTAAACACTAACTGCTGTAAGGAAAGTGGTGTGCTAGTTCTCCTTTCCCCAAACTTAATTTTCTTGTTTTTTTTATTCTCCTGCCCTAGTTGTTTTGTCTGCCTGAGGGGTAGGAAGCTTTGTACTGTGAGAGAAAGCATAATCCTGGATTCTTCAGAGTATAATCAACTTCAGGTCATAGCCTTTACCCTCTCCATATTGGTTATTTGATCTTGTTTTTCTTACTATTTATAGCCCAGTGCACTGTTTTATGCCACCTCTCACACATCCATGGATACTAACCCTTATTGTGGTAGCTTGTGATTGATAGAAGCAAACAGCAAGTGTCTACTTCTTTACTATACCCTTAGCTTGTTCCAAAACTGTATTACCTCCACACTTCCCCACCCCAGGGACTGAGCATGGTTACACACATGTACTCACCTCTCTATCCTACTATAATTAGTCTTCATCTATCCCCACAGACCATACTAAAATAATTTTTATAAAATTTGTTTTTATATAAGGCTTCCCAAACCCTTACATTCGGAGATCCACAGGTTTGTATGATGTTGCACAACTGGGCTCATTCAGACACCCACTGATGCACTAGTGTGATTGCCTGAATCTGAAGCTCTGGTTGGCACCAACAGGCATTACTTCTTCTAGTGTTATTACCTATAGCATCCTGGGTTTTTTTTTAGATTTTAGCCCATCCAGTCAATCAAATTAAAACTTCCTAGTCTGTAACTCTCCTAAAACTAGACAACACCAGTACCATGGATATGCTCTGTTGTGCTATTATTGTAGCCAGCCTAGTTGAAATTAGCATCCGGAGACAATGTAGAAAATTTCTTATGTTTATTGATAACCACCTACTCCTTAAACAGACACTGGGAGGTAAGAGATGTAGGTATATACTGCTACTAGAGGCAAAGTTTTCACACATAACCACAACATGCAGCAAACAAGCTGTCAGCACCATGTAATACAGCACATCACAACACATCACAACACTAAAGAAAGCATTCCTAGATTTGAGTAATCACACAGACCTACTTATGCTAAGGTTCTTAAAAGCAACCTAGCAAATCCATAAAGACCTCCTAAATGCAACCCCAGAAAAGCCCTCAGCAGCCTCATAAACCTTCACCACAGGCAGCCTCACCATGAGACATACATCAGTGAGTCACATTGACTCATTTCAAAAGCCCATAAGGCAATCCACCACACATTTATTTATTTATTTTACATTTGTTGACCGAGCTAGTCCAACTGGATATATGTCCATTTTCAGCAGAGGCCCGAGGAGAAAAGCTTCAAGAAAAAATTATACATAGAGTCCACAAAAACAGTGGAAAAACAAAAAACAATTTACATAAGTATTGCAACTACTTAGCAAACATTTTTACAAAACAGTTATAAGGTTACACATATGAAGACAGTTTGTTATTATACAGTTGTATTAAAAGAAATAACAAAAACATTTAATGTATATGAGTTTCCTCAGGACAGTAAGGCAGTCAACAAACAGACAAAAAACAAACAAAAAAAAAAAATCCTAGTCATTGTTGACACTCAGATGTATAGCTCACCAGGTTGTACAAGGAGAGGGTCAAGTTCAGCTGCTTATCGTGCACCAGGATTCACCAAATCATTGATGCACTCCAGTTATTCAACCACCAGTATACATATATCACAGTCATAGCACACACAAGGTTAAATGACTTGAGACATACATCTTTAGACTACATGAAGAGAGACATGATGCACCTCTCAGAATATAGGTCCCAGGCAGGAATGAACCTAACCCTGAACAGCATTCTGCCATCACCAAGAATGGTACCTCTTTGTTGTTGTCGTTGTATTTCGGCTTTTCCCGATTAGGGGTCACCACAGCAGAACTCCGGTCCGCTAATGATTGGCAGTAGATTTTCATGAACAGCGAGGTGCCAGCACGACGTTCAACCTTTCAGCGAAGCCACGCCCATTTACGCATGTCTTTCGAACACCCACCCAACTGTGGGGAGGACATGCAGACTACACACAGAAGGCACTCCCTGCACTCCAGCCGAGAATCGAATGGGAGAACCTCTTGCTGTGAGGCAACAATGCAACCGCTGCACCACCGTGGAATGGGCATGAATGGTACCTCTTTATGAATAAAAAATATTGGTTTTAACAATTGGTTTAGTTTCTAGTGCCATTCAAAGAGAGTACAATATGTATCAGCCTGGGATGAGATGGTAGACCCCTCACCTCAAAGTTTTCTTACATTGTCTAAGTCTTATCCACCCCTCAGTGCCTTTTTAGGCAAGGTCAGTTTCCTAAAGCTTCCAACATAACAAGACAATTCCAAACAATATTAAGGAACTGATACTCAATGCTAGAGATCTAAATAAAAAAACTTCATTCCCTCCAAGCAATCTCTGGCTTGTAAAACCATGATATGGGCATCATCACAGAGACTTGGTTCAAGTCCAGTGAGAGCACTCCAGCAATGCAACGATTCATTGGCTATCACAGATTCAGGACCTATCATTCAAAGAAAGGCACAAAGGGAAGTAACATCTCTATATTATTAAAAAAGTGTTTCACCTCCAGACTCAATAGCCAAGATAATGACCTGGAGCTTGTTCATGTCCAACTTACTATCAACAAAACCCCTGGAGCATGTTGTTTGATTTAACATAATTTCAGCGAATGCAGAAAGAGCAAGTGCTGTTTACCAAAATTACAGTCAATGGCAGTGGAGTTTGTTTCTTTCTCCACTGTTGTGTGACCTCATAGTTGGTATATTAAGTCTGGAAGGGGTGTTACGGTGCCTCCCCCTCACATACAGGAAGTAAAAAGAAATTGTTGAGTTGTTCATCAAAAGTGGTTTCAATGAACATTTTTTAGTGTTTTTTTCCCATTCGTTATATCATACCATATCAACCTATAGGACCCCCCATGCCCCCCTCTGCCATTTCTCCTACCTAACCAGCTTGGAATCTCCATGTATTAAGTCTAATACCATTCTGCTAGGTGACTTGAATTACCTCTCCATTAACTAGAAGTTCTATACAGCCTCAAACATGTATGCCCAGATATTTCTGGACTTTAACAATGTTAACTCATTGGACCACTCAGTCCACACCCCTACTAGAGGAGATAATATCCTTGACTTGGTGCTAGCCTTGGGGCAGTTGTGCTCCATATGAGCTGTAACCTCCTCCTTGGTTAAATCTGATCATAAATCATTTACATTCACCTTATGACTGAAGTTTGCGTCAGCTACCAATATCTCTGTTTTCATGGATTATCCACTGGCTAATCTACTAAAACTGAGTAATGATCTGGTTAAATTCAAAACCCGCCCCATCTGGGCAACCTCACAACTTTTGCAAAATCTCTCACAACAAAGTTCTATACATGTATATAGCTTTACAGATGTATCTGTACTCCTCAGAAATAAATATAATGCCAAATTCAAAAATAACCCCCTGTGGTAGAACCATAAAATTAATAGTTTATAAAATAAAAGAAAAAAAACTCATTCCATGCAAAAGTAAACTCAGTTCCCAAGGTGCCAAAAGTGACCTAGCAAAAATAAATAACGAACTCCATACCCTGATCAAATCAACCAAGAGGTAAAAATACCAACTCAGCAAAGGCTTACCACAAAGCTTTCTTTAACTATGTAAGAAAACACAGAAGCAGTGTCCAGCACTGTTCAGAACTATTTATTTACATATTTATTTGACATTTGTTTACCGGGGACTTCCGACTGAGATAGAGACCATTTACAATGAATACCACGGAGAAATGTTCCAGACTTACATTTACTAATAGTAAATTATTACATTTACTCAGACCCAGAGGACATAGCAAATCTACTAGCACATAAACTTAACACAGACTTCACCCTCTTTCCCAACCAGTTTTCCATTATCACATACCTGAAACTACCTGCCTCAAAATTCTTACCAGTGCAACTAATTAAAGCACTGGTGAAGGGCAAGAACACTACTACTATGGGACTGGACAACATACCGACCTGTTCCCTGGTTAGACTGAAGCATTCTTTGTCACACCACTTCAGCCTCAAAATAAGCTTTGTGCCAGAAAAATGGAGGACCACCACAGTTATCCCGTAGCACAAAGGTAAGACCTCAATACACCCAAATAATTATAGACAAATATGTCTGACCAGCCTCATCTGTAAGGCTATAGAAAGGATCATGATGGAATTAATAAATAACAATATAGGGAACCAACAGACTCTCAACCCAAGCAAGCTTGGAATTGTCAAGGGCATAACCAACAATGGATGAGGGCAAAACCATGAATACTACATATCTAGACCTTGTGAAGGTATTCAGTACCATTCCACACTCAAATGGTGTAGCTAAACTCTCACAACTAAATGTGAATCCCTATATAATGCACTAGATAGAGAAGTGGATCACAAACAGAACCCAGCAAATAAGGCTGAGTGACTCCATCTCCTTCAAAAGATCTGCATCTATTTCTCAGTGATATTAGACAATATAAAGGGTTTATGGATGAGCAAGCTTGCAGATGACTGCAAACTTGGAACTTTCATTAACTCCAGTGAAGACACAAAAAGCCTCCAGGATGGCATGCACTAAAACAGAATGCCAAGAAATGTATAATCATAGCCTTTGAAAACAACATGCTCCATTTAACTATCACATTGACAATGTATTGAGCTTCCAATATGCTGCACCCAGTTTGACAGGTTAATTTCAGCTCTCCTATTGTGAAAACAGAAAAATGAGAAAAGGTTGTGCCATCGACACTGTTAATTGGGTAAAATTCAGTTACTGGCTAGTGAGTTATTTGCCTGGATGCCAACAAAGAAGACATTTGGAGAACCTGAAAGAAAATCAATCAGAAAAGGTGAAGAGAAAATATCTGTCTGGGAAAGATCCTGCAGCTGCTCAGCAAAAAGCAGTTCAACCTTCAGCTTTGGTTCAAGAGATGGCTAACAGTAATTTAGAGGAAAAAGTGATTGAAATAAATGGAACATTCAAGAAATACATCAACAGACACCTTACACCTGCAACATCTGGAGAGGCTACAAAAGTACTTCACAAAGAAGATCATAGGCCTTCAACACTTGTCCTATATGGACAGACTCAGAAACGTCCAACTATTCTCTGTCTCATATTACCTACTTAGAGGTGTTCTCTGCTTGACTTACAAAGCCATGTCTGATCC
Organism: Protopterus annectens; assembly: GCF_019279795.1. Classification (NCBI taxonomy): domain Eukaryota; kingdom Metazoa; phylum Chordata; order Ceratodontiformes; family Protopteridae; genus Protopterus; species Protopterus annectens. Next base: position 89,013,946 of record NC_056742.1, read on the forward strand.
AGCTCTGTTAGAAATGCTACATCTAAAAAAATACCAATCCCTGTGCACCACACACTCCAGAATGTGCTGGAGGGACAGGCGCATAACACAGAGACTGCCCCTGCTATGGAATGGACTTCCCATACATGTCAAACAGAGCACCTCACTGGCCCTCTTCAAGAGAAATCTTGATGAGTGGATGGGAAATAGAAAATTCACCCCAGGGATCACTCCAGTGGCTTTACTCGACAGAAGCACTGAGAAATAAGGTCGGGTGGCACCATGTCAGGGTAATCCTATGTGCTAGGCTTGTAAAGACTCCAGGGCCATTAGCCTAGTACACACCTATGAACCTATGAACTAAAATAGCAAAAGGCTGGAAATAATAGAAAAGGAATTAATTACCTATTCAGATAAAGTGATAAAACTGCAAAAAAAAAAAAAAAAAAAAAAAAACAGAATTTAAAATGAAGAAAAGGTTGGCTGAGTATGAGTCTTCTCAAGAAGAGGTGTTTCAATAATAGTAGTGTTAGAAGATTGAGCATACAAGAAAACAGATGTTTTCTGCTGTAATAGAGAAACTGAGTGGAACAAGCTGTATTGATATTATGAAAGCACAAATAAGCAACTGGACTGGTGTTCCACAGCATGATTTGTTAATGGAAGGGCACACGGAGTGTTTGCTCCAAACATAGTCATGAGAAAGCAGTCAAGACCTACATTAGTAAAGATGCAGTCATGCCAGCAAGAAAATGGTCATCCTTACAAAGCTGTGGCAGAAGAGAAATGTATTATAAATTGGATACATAAGAGTATTTGTGGAAAATGATTATTCACTGTACAACAGACAGGAGAGAAGCAAAAACTGTCCCAGCAATAAGGAAATGTGGAGAGGCAGGTGTAAGATTTAGTCTGCTGTATCCAACTGTCATCAGAGTATTTTTTCTGAAAGATCAAAGACTTTTTGGTGCAGAACTAGGAAATAAAAATTTTATCCAACAAAAAGTGAGTCAGCAAGCAGAAGAGGACTCTTGGTCATGCTTCTGACAATAAAGCTCATAGAATGACTTTGCCAGTGAATCTGTTTTCAAATTTCCAAAAGAAAATGCTTCAGATACAGGAAAAAAAGAACAGGAATTGACTCAAAGAATTAGGAGTACTTCGGACTTTAACCAGAGTCTCATGTTGGCAGATGGAGAAGATCAGGAAGAAGACCAGCAATGCAGAAATTAGTGAAAAAGGTGAGATTATAAAGCATCAATGCATCAATCACATTTGTGAAATATGGCTTTGCAAGTAAAAGTAGCTGAGAAAAGACTGGCTTTTTGTTGAATTTGTTAAAATTGTTAAAATTGTGGGGAACTGTAAAGTATATACCCCACATTATGTTTTTATGTTTAGAAAACCAATAAAGGGAAAAAAGAAGTAACTATAAGTAAAACTATTTTTGTTCTTGACATTTGTATAAAATATTTCATGATATAAACTACATGCTATATAGTTAAGCAGTTTTGTATAGTACAAAGTCAGGAGTATTTTAAATATTGGGGGAAGTCTTCTTGGTGACTGTTGTATATGTTAAAGATATTAAAATAAACAACTACCTTTATTAGTTGTAAGACATATAGGTTTCACGGTATAACAGGAGAAGAAAGGATGAATAGAATCAAGTTTTAGTTTAATGCTGTGATCTTGGGCTACTAGTTTGTGGTGTAAAGGTGTACTGCTTATATTATATGTACAACTAAGATTATATTTTCCTTGGTTTTACAAGGGTGGATATCTAAATTAATACCATTGCCTTAAGCTATAAACAAGTTTCCGTAAGCAAAAAGGTTTGAAATACAAGACAAAATAATGAAAAACCATGAAAAATAATAAGCATTTACAAAGATATCAGTTTTTCCTATTAGCAAATGTTTTCTGTGACAGAGAATAAGTTGTAACTGAAGGCAGTTAGCCAGGGGAATTCTGTATCTTCTGTTCTGAGTGTTCATGCTTCTTCAAGTTGTTAGATTTTTTTTGCCATTGCTGATTACTTTTAATTGAAGATTAGTTGTCTGCAGGTGCAAACAATTAATCTTGAGAGCCTTCTGCATTTTTTGCTAAGGGACATCCATGAAATTTTAAATAAAGTGTGAAATTTGGGGAAGTGAATAAGATATAGTAGCCTCCCTAACAGCCTTAATACTTTAATGCATTTAATAGAACATTGCATAGTTTAGTTTTATTCAAATGTATCCAGTGCACTTTTTCTTAGGACTAAAAGTTCATGTTTTCTGAAAACATACAAGGTGGGGGGGGTTTTCACATTGGAGAGGGAAACACAGATAAGAAATGAGCAAACAGCTGTCAGTGTAAATGGGAAAACAGGCTGTAACATGTGCTTTAGCTTGGGTAACCTTAATTTTAGATTAGGTTATACCTCTAGGTGCAGTTGTCAATTTGGGACAATTGTTCTTACCTGGAGGGTTAAACTTCCTTTGTTGAAAATGCATCTAGATTTGTGGGGGGGGGGGTCCAAAGTTAATAGGGGATGGGAGTTTTCTGAAAATGTATTTCTCTGT